>NW_019154086.1:78545607-78603731 GCF_002288905.1 Enhydra lutris kenyoni | reverse complement strand
GTTTGTCCTGGAAGCTTTTAATCTCTCCTTCTATTTTCAATGATAGCCTAGCTGGATATAGTATTCTTGGCTGCATGTTTTTCTCATTTAGTACTCTGAATATATCATGCCAGCTCTTTCTGGCCTGCCAGGTCTCTGGATAAATCTGCTGCCAATCTAATATTTTTACCATTGTAGGTTACAGACTTCTTTTCCCGGGCTGCTTTCAGGATTTTCTCTTTGTTACTAAGACTTGTAAATTTTACTATTAGGTGACAGGGTGTGGACTTATTCTTATTGATTTTGAGGGGCGTTCTCTGAACCTCCTGGATTTTGATGCTTGTTCCCTTTGCCATATTGGGGAAATTCTCTCTAATAATTCTCTCCAATATACCTTCTGCTCCCCTCTCTCTTTCTTCTTCTTCTGGAATCCCAATTATTCTAATGTTGTTTTGTCTTATGGTGTCACTTATCTCTCGAATTCTCCCCTTGTGGTCCAGTAGCTGTTTGTCCCTCTTTTGCTCAGCTTCTATATTCTCTGTCATTTGGTCTTCTATATTGCTAATTCTTTCTTCTGCCTCATTTATCCTGGCAGTGAGAGCCTCCATTTTTTATTGCACCTCATTAATAGCCTTTTTTATTTCAACTTGGTTAGATTTTAGTTCTTTTATTTCTCCAGAAAGGGCTTTTATATCTCCCGAGAGGGTTTCTCTAATACCTTCCATGCCTTTTTCGAGCCCGGCTACAACCTTGAGAATCGTCATTCTGAACTCTAGATCTGACATATTACCAATGTCTGTATTGATTAGGTCCTTAGCCTTTGGTACTGCCTCTTGTTCTTTTTTTTTGTGGTGAATTTTTCCACCTTGTCATTTTGTCCAGATAAGAGTATATAAAGGACCAAGTAAAATACTAAAAGGGTGGCAACAACCCCAGTAAAATATGCTTTAGCCAAATCAGAAGTGATTCCAAATCGTGAGGGGGGAGAAAGGGGATAAAAAGGTTCAGAAAGAAAAAAAAAAAACAATTAAAAAAAGAAAACCAATAAAGAAAAAATCTTAAAAGGAAAAATATATATATATATATATTAGATAAACTAGTTAAAAAACGTTAAAAAAGAAAAGGGTAAAAGTTTAAAAAAATTAGCAGAAGAAGAAAAAAAAAACTGAAAAAGAAAAAAAAATTAAATTAACTGCAAAGCTAAAGAATCATGGGGAGAAAGCTATGAGTTCCGTGCTTTGCTTTCTCCTCCTCTGGAATTCCGCTGCTCTCCTTGGTATTGAAACTGCACTCCTTGGTATGTGAACTTGGTCCTGGCTGGGTTTCTCATTGATCTTCTGGGGGAGGGGCCTGTTGTAGTGATTCTCAAGTGTCTTTGCCCCAGGCGGAGTTGCACCGCCCTTACCAGGGGCCGGGCTGAGTAATTCGCTCGGGTTTGCTTTCAGGAGCTTTTGTTACCTGAGTGCTTTCCGTAGAGTTCCGGAGGACGGGAATGAAGATGGCGGCCTCCCAGTCTCCGGCCCGGAGGAGCCGAGAGCCCGGGGCCCCACTCCTCAGTGCGCCCTCAGAGAACAGCTCCCAATTCCTCCCTTCACCCTGCCTCTGGCCGCGCTCTGAGCTGACCAAGCTTGTGACCTGTTCAAGGTAACCCCGAGCTGAGAGCTCACTCCTCGGCTCTGTCTTTGTAGCCAGCTTCCCTGTTCTAATACCTGTAAGCTCTGCAACACTCAGACACCCCCGATCCTTCTGTGACCCTGCAGGACCTGAGGCCACACTGACCCCGCATGGGCTTCACCCCAGTTAAGCCTCTGGAGCGATGTCCCTCAGCAGAACAGACTTTTTTTTTTTTTAAGATTTTATTTATCCATCTGACAGACAGAAATCACAAGTAGGCAGAGAGGCAGGCAGAGAGAGAGAGAGGAGGAAGCAGGCTCCCTGCAGAGCAGAGAGCCCGATGTGGGGCTCAATCCCAGGACCCTGGGATCATGACCTGAGCCGAAGGTAGAGGCTTTAACCCACTGAGCCACCCAGGCACCCCCAGAACAGACTTTTAAAAGTCCTGATTTTGTGCTCCGTTGCTCCGCTGCTTGCCGGGAGCCGGCTCCTCCCCCCGCGGTCTATCTTCCTGTCGCTTTGGATTCACTTCTCCGCCAGTCCTACCTTTCAGAAAGTGGTTGATTTTCTGTTTCTAGAATTGCTGTTCTTCTCTTTGATCTCCCGTTGGATTTGTAGGTGTTTGCAATCTTTAGATAAGCTATCTAGCTGATCTCCCGCTACCTGAAGTATTCTCAGCCTGCTACTTCTCCGCCATCTTGACTCCTCCCCTCACCCCCCCTTTTTTTTAATGTAAAGCAGCACTGCTCCTTTTTATCTCAAACTTTTCTTTGCAGACAGTACCTTTTCTTTAATAACCAAATGGTGATTTATGTATTGTACTAAACAAAAGAGTTCTTTAACTGTAGTCTCCACTTTCAGAAATACCAAAACAAAACAAAACAAAAACAAACAAAAAAGAAGCTTTGAAATAACAGGGTTTGTCTGTTTTTTAATTTCTTACAACACATTGTCTGAGTTTCATGGATTTATATTCACTTACAACTGTATACTTTAATAATTCGTGACTTTCTTTTCTTCCCTTAAAGGCATTTTTAAATTCTAGCCATGAAATTATGCTTATTTTCTAAACTTACATTTAAATATTCTTTTATGTTGTTGTATGAGACAAAAACTTTTCCCTTTTCCCCTTCTAGGTTCTTTGGCTGACCTAATTAAATTGACATAAAACATACTAACTGGAGAAAAACAGATTTAATTTCATGCATACAGGAGCTTATAAAAATATGACACTACAATAGGTGACCAAATAAGGCAACTTTTATATATTTTAGGCAAAGAAACAACAAATTTATCTAGACTTGACAAGACAAGGAAGTTTGGGGGGCTTGGGGTAGTAAATTAATGAAGTAACAAGATTTTTTTTGTTTGTTTGTTTTCTTTTTTATAATATTTTTTGGCTCTATCCTTGCAGATAAGGAAAACTTCTACATTCCTAGTACAGGCATACCTCATTTTATTGTTCTTTGCTTTGTTGCACTTAGCAGATAATGCAATTTTTGCAAAGTGAAGGTTTATGGAAACCTTGTGTTGAGCAAGTCTGTTAAAGGCATTTTTCCAATAACAGTTTCTTACTTCATGTCTCTGTGTCACATTGCAGTAATACTCAGAATATTTCAATTTTTTTTCATTATTATATTTGTTATGGTGATCTGTGATCAATTAACTTTGATGTTACTATTATTATTTTAGGATGTCAGGAACTTAATTAATAGAAGACTATGAATTTATTTTTTTAAAGATTTTATTTATTTATTTGAGAGAGAGAGAGTGAGAGAGAGCATGAGAGGGGAGAAGGTCAAAGGGAGAAGCAGACTCCCCGCAGAGCTAAGAGTTGGATGCAGGACTCCATCCCAGGACACCAGGATCATGACCTGAGCCAAAGCAGTCACTTAACCAACTGAGCCACCCAGGTGCCTGAAGACTATGAATTTAATTGATAAATGTTGTGTGTTCCTGACTGCTTCATCTATTGGCCACTGCCCCACCCCTCTCCCTGTCTTTAGGCTTCCCTATTCCCCAACACACAAAATAGTGAAATTAGCCCAATCAATAATCCTACAATGACCTCTAAGTGTTCAAGTGAAAAAAAGAGTCACATACCTCTCACTTTACATCAAAAACTAGAAATGATCAAGCTTAGTGAGGAATGTATATTGAAATCCAAAACAGACTGAAAGCTAGGCCTCTTGCACAAAGCAGTTACCCAAGTTGTGAACTCCAGTGAATACAGAAATGATAAGTAAAACAGCCTTATTGCTGTTTTAGTGGTCAGAGTAGATCAAACTACTCCAATATTGCCTTAATCCAAAGCCTTATCCAGAGCATAGCCCTAACTCTCTTCCATGAAGACGAAGAGGTGAGGAGGCTGCAGAAGAAAAGTTTGAAGCCAGCAAAGGTAGGTTTGTGAGGTTTAAGGAAAGAAGCCAGTCCTATAACATAAAAATGCAAGATGAATCAGTAAGTGCTGATGTGGAAGCTGCGGTAAGTTATCCAGAAGATCTAGTTAAGATCATCAATGAAGGTGGCTACACTAAAAAACAGATTTTCAATGTAGATGAAACAGTCTCTTAGAAGATATCTTCTAGGACTTTCATAGCTAGGGAGAAGTCAATGACTGGGTTCCAAACTTCAGTGAAAGGACAGGCTTATTCAACCATCTTGGGTACCTACATTGTAGTATAAGCATTTTCACATTAAATTTTCACTTTCAGAAGAGAAAGAAAAGAGTAAGAATAATTTAAAGAATTTAACATGTCATGTTTTCATTATTATTCTGTGCGCATAATTTTTTTTGAAGATTTTATTTATTTGTCAGAGAGGGAGAGAAAGAGATCACAGAAAGGCAGAATGGCAGGCAGAGGCAAAGGGGGAAGCAGGCTCCCTGCTAAGCAAGGAGCCAGATGCTCAAATTCCAGGACACTGGGATCATGACCTGAGCCAAAGGCAGCCACTTAAGTGACTGAGCCACCCAGGCACCCCTAATTTTTTATAACTTTTATTTTATTTTATTTTAATAAAAAATTTTATAACTTTCTTTGTAATTTCTCTTTGACTCAATAATTTTAAAAATATTTTGTTTAATTTCCAAATATGGGGAGATATTTAATCTATTTTTATTATTGATTTTCAGTCTAATCCCATTGTTGTCAAAAATTATTCTCTCTATGATTTCAATCCTTTGAAATTTATTAGGACTTTCTTATGATCCATCAGCTGGACTTAATTGGTAAATGTTCCATGTTCTTCTAAAATAAAGTGTATTATATAGTTGATCAGTGTAATGTAGCATAAAAAAAACATTATGTTTACTTTTGCTTATAGAGTATTTCAATTTTTCCTGAATATTTACTGATTTTTAAAAGTTTGGTTATACCAGTTTCTGAGGAGTATTAAAATCTCCCCCTGAAATTGTGAAAGTGTCTATTACTCTCTCTAGTTCTGATTTTTACATCTTGTATTTTGTGGTTAAGATAAGGTTAACGTTTTTTTTTAAATAAATTGATTATTTCATCATCATAAAATATCCCTTTTTATTTCTCATAAATGTCTTTTTTCCTGACACCTATTTTCCTGCTATTAATAAGCCAGTCTAACTTCCTAATGCCTCATGGGCTTAATATTTAAAAACGTATTTTTCTATCCTTTTACTGATATTCTCTCAGGGCCTTTATATTTAAATAAGTATTGAGAAATAGATATGTGCTTTTTACATATATATGTATATTTAATATACATACATGCATAGATATATCTATATGTATAGAGATAGATAGATAGATTTTCATTTAACAACATACTTAACATCTCTTGTACTCTGCTTCATTGTTGTGTTTGCTTCTATCAATTATTTTTTTCTCTTGGTCATGTGACACATTTTCTTGTTTTCTCTCATATTTGAATTTATTTTCTTTAATGCTGACAGGGATACTAAATTACTGAAAGTATGGATTTCCTTTTATTCTTCAAAGATGTTGTTGTTGTTGTTGTTGTTGTTGTTGTTATTTTTCCTAGCAAACATACAACTATTTTTATGGTAGACATTCAACTATTTTTATGGTAGATCTGCTTTGTCCTAGCAGGTTTATGTTTAGCTCTGATAGGTCACTACCATTAAAGTGTGACCTTTCTGGGTTCTCAACTGATTGTCTGGGTGATGAGTGAGGATGTTCTTCTCTAAGTGGTTGAAAGAATAATGTCTTTTGTCCCTGTAAGACTTCTAGAATCTCATTTACCTCATAATCTCTTGGTAGGTTGTTTTTGTCCCAATTTATGTCTATTCTTTTCCAGGTTTCATGGAATCATACTTTGAGCATGTGTAACTTAATAATCAGTAAGAGAGTCAAGCTTCTAGAGTTATTTCTTTTCATAGTTTCCTTATTTCTGGTACTCTGCCCTGCAAATTCTAGCTACATCTGCCCTGCAAATTCTATCTGCCCAGAATGCAGTTCTTTTCTATCTTGTTATGTTTTAAAACAACTTCCCTATTTGGAAAACCACCATAGTTGGAAACCCAGGGCAACTGTGGAGCTCATCTCATACATTTCCCTTATTTCAAAGGTAGTATCTTTCAACTTTTCATTGTCTACTTTATGAAAAACATTTAATATAGTCTAGTAAGGTTTATAATTATTTGTGGTGTGATGGTAAGGCTGATATTCACCAGTCCATCAGTGCTGAAACCAGAAATCATCCATTTAATTTTGATTAAGATTTTCTCTTCAGTTCTCTTGTTTTCCCTCATATTTTCTACATAGTTATGACTTATTTATTCACATCTGTAAATCTGTTTTCAGCCCTGATAACACTGTCTAGTAATTGGAGTCTACATCCAGAATTTTGTTGAAAATTTCCATTCCAATAGTCTACCAAAAAATCAAACACAATACATAGATTCCAAAATCATGGTCCTTTTCTCCATTTCATAGTCTTACCTTGCTCATTTCATTATTATCTCCTCCTTTGATCAGATGAAAAAGTCTAAATATTATTTCTCTCTCACAGTCTCTAAGGCCAATAAATTTTCTAGTATTGCTAATTCTCTCTTTGTAATATATTTCATATCTAAAATTATAATAGTTAGGGGAACCTAGGTGGCTCATTTGGTTAACTACCTGACTCTTTATTTTAACTCAGGTAATACTCTCAGGGTTGTGCAATAAAACCCAAGTTGAGTTCTGTGCTGGGTGTGGATTCTCTCTCTTCCTCTCCCTTTGCTCCCTGCCTCCACTCACACACACTCTTTCATAAATAAATAAATAAATAAATAAATAAATAAATAAATTATAGTAGTTAGGACACTGATTATATGTGGCAAACACACTGGCACTACTATAAGTATGTAGGGGAAATTTCCTCAAAGTTACAAGTCATTTCTTATAATAAGACAGCTGGAATGCATCCATAATTAAGGAATGGAGTGGAACATTGAAGAAGCATGATCTCAGAACTCTTTTTTTTCTCCATAAATTTTCTCATCTCTGGACATCTGTTTTATTTTTCTTAATACAAATCAGTATTTTTTTTTAAGATTTTATTTATTTATTTGAAAGAGAGAAAGAGAGAGAATGAGAGAGAGAGAGAGCATGAGAGGAAAAAGGTCAGCAGGAGAAGCAGATTCCCTGCTGAGCAGGGAGCCGGATGTGGGACTCGATCCTGGGACTCCAGAATCATGATCTGAGCTGAAGGCAGTTGCTTAACCAACTGATCCATCCAGGCACCCCAAAATCAGTATTCTTTGCTTCACTATTCATGTGGAATAAAATTGCTATCTAGAGCACCAAAGTTTATATAGCAACTATTAAAAAAACAAGACTAGAAAGAACTCTGTTATCCCCAAATCTAAATTCATAAGGCATGGTATCATTAACTTAGATTAGGTAATATTGTCTTTGTAAATGAAGATCTGGAAGAAAGACTGATATTGTTCAAACTGTCTACCAAAAGTTATTTCTAGTAATTCAAATATAGTTGTATTGAGTAGGATATTATATCTTACTAGGCAGACAACCAATAGATGTTTATGACTTTTAACCTCTCAAATGATCAGAATACTCACACATTTTATATAGTTATAGAAACTTCCTTAGACCAATTTGTTCCATATAGAAGAGACTTCTTATTGCCATCAGTCATGTGTTATAGTTCGGTAATTAAGTTTAGTCGCAGGAACAGAGTTGAAGGCATATTACTTTCCAAATAAAGCCTAGATTATTCATTACCTTTGTAACTTTGGGAAAGGTATTTTATATTTATGAAGTTCATATTTCTGTAAATCATGGATAATATAGTAGCCATCTCACAGGCTTGTTATGAAGATAGATAATGAAGAAGTACTCAATACAATACCTAGGACATGGTATGGCTTAATAAACATTAGCACTACTATACTTATTTTTCCCAGTAGATTTGAAGCACTTAGTGTTAAGGAATAAATGTTAAGAATTTTAATTTTAACCTTCCTTATAGCACTTCAATAGACTTTTTCACTTAGCCGTTGTTCAATAAATATATATTTATTTTTTTAATAAATTAATGTTTTGCAAACAGAATGTTCTTGCCCAAAAGTTACTGTAGTCCTCCTGACAAACAAATTCAAAAATTATTTTTCACACTCTACTACTTTGATACTTCTTTAGCATCATACTGGAAGGAAATGTCACTCTTCTTTATAATGTTCCTTTCTTGTTTTCTGTATTTCCAGTTCTACCCTGAATTTTATGATTTTTCCTTCTCTGCTTCCATTTCTTCTATTCTTATTTCCATACCTTAAATATGGAGAGAGGAGGGAGAAACTCAGGTAATGATTCACAGTTTCATTTATCTTAGTCATTTTATTTAATCATATCATTAAAACCCCAGGTTTAAATATTAACTCGATGCAGATTAATTTCAGATCTTCAGCTCTAGCTTCTCTCCTAAGCTTCAGGCTTTCAAAGTCTATTACCTACCAAAATTGCTTTCCAAATACTTTCATAGTTCCACAAACTCAAAAATTATGAGACAATTTTAGCCATCTCTAACATTTTTCTCAATCCTTATTTCCTTCAGCTTTCAGATTTCTGTAAATATTACCATTATTCTTTCAACCATATAGAATTGAATCTGGCAACTTTGTAACCTTGAGAATACAACTGAACTTTTACAAAAGAAAATAATGTGAACTAGATCTATATTGGAAGGTGGGATACATCAAAATGAAAGCAGATTCATGAAACAATATTATTTTGAGAAAACAAATGTATATTTTTGATAATTTATTAACTAATTGAAGAGATGTTTATTGAGAAACTACTAAATGTTAAGCATTAAGGATATAATTAGCCAGATATAGTCCTTGCTTCATGAAATGTAAACCTAGTATATAAGAGATAAAAGCAAATAGAAAATTACAAAACATGTTATTAAGTATTAAAACAGTACTCTAGAAATATGCAGGAGACACCTAATCTAGTCTTGGAGACTTGAGCAAAGCTTTTCAGATAAAGGTTTTGATATGTGAGTTTGGTAAAGTGAGGAACAAGGTGCTCATGGCAAAAGCAAAAAATATGTTTTAAAAATGTTTACTGTCATCAAGATAAAAAGCTTCTGCACAGTGAGAGATATGATCAACAAAACGAAAAGGCAGTGTGCTGAATGGGAGAAGATATTTGCAAATGACATATTTGATGAAGGGCTAGTATCCAAAATCTATAAAGAATGTATCAAATTCAATACCCCCCCCCAAAAAAAATCCAGTTAAGAAATGGGCAGAAAACATGAAAAGACTTTTTCAAAGACATCCAGATGGCTAACAGACACATGAAAAGATGTTCAACGTCACTCATCATCAGAGAAATACACATCAACACCACAATGAGATACCATCTCACACCATTCAGAATGGCAAAATTAGCAACATAGGAAAGAACAGGTGTTGACAAGGGTGTGAAGAAAGGGGAATCCTCTTGCACTGTTGGTGGGAATGCAAACTGGTACAGCCACTCTGGAGAAGAGCATGGAGATTCCTCGAAAAGTTAAAATAGAACTACTTTGTGATCCAGCTATCACCTTACTAGGTATTTACCCAAAGGATACAAAAGTACAGATTTGAAGGGAAAAATGCATCCCCCTGCTTATCACAGACTTATCAACAATAACCAAATTACGGAAAGAGCCCAAATTTCTATTGACTGATGAATGAATAAAGAAGAGGTGGTATATACAATGGAATATTACTCAGCCATCAAAAGGAATGAAACCTTACCATTTGCCATGACATGGATGGAACTAGCATATATTATGCTAAACAAAGTAAGTCAGGCAGAGAAAGACAAATACTGTATGATTTTACTCATATGTGGAATTTAAGAAACAAAATAAATGAACATATGAGAAAGGGAAAAAAAGAGAGGGGGACAAATCATAAGGGACTCTATGATAGAGAACAAACTGAAGGTTGATGGAGGGAGGAGAGGGGTAATGGGCTAAATGAGTGATGAGTATTAAAAAGGGCACTTGTCATGTTGAGCACTGGGTGTTAAATGTAAGTGATGAATCACTAAATTCTACTCTTGAAACCAATATTGCACTCTGTTAACTAACTAGAATTTAAACAAAAATTTGAAGGTAAAAAACGTGTTGACTAAAATGTACTAAGGATCTCAGTATTAGAGAGAGTTCATTAAGAAGGGTTTATCATTTGCAAAGTAGGGTGAAACATGACTAAAGAATACACAAGAACCTAGCCAACAGAGATGTTAGAGGAATCGTTAATGAGTATGGACTTGATTCTAAATGTAATGGAAACTCAATGAACTATTTTGATCAGAGAAATGATCAGAATCAGATTTAAGCTAGAGAAAGAGCATTCTACATGGATGTTATGAAAGAAATTATAGAAGGCCATGACTTAATCAAGGATATAAATTAAGAAATAGTAATTATAATTCAAATAAAAATAGATGTGGCCTTTATGTAAGAGGTAACAGTGAATGGGATAACAAATAGGCAAATTAGAAACCACTAGGAAATTGTCTTGAAAGGATATTATAATTGGTTAGATGTGGGGAAAATTGACAATTATGTATTAAAGACAGCTAAGCTCCAACAAATCTAGATCACATTCAGTGTACAAAAACTAGGGTATTTTAATAACTATAAATATAGAACCTTATGTGTTTGTTTAGGAATAACATATAGCTAGAGAAAATAGGTGAGGAGTGATCCCTAAGAAATGACTATATGGAGAGTTGCATGGAGAAGAAAAAAGAGGTGCTTAATGAGAAGGCATATGAGGAAGAGATATTGGAAAACCAGAGAGTATGCCAATATGAACTCATATGAAAGAGTATTTCAAGAAGTAAGTAATTAATTACAAAGTCACATACTGCAAAATGATCAAGTGAAAAGAAATTGCCTTATGGATTTTACACAGGGTATGGAAGGCAAATTGTTTTTAGGAAATAGTACAACAGTAGCCTCCAGAGTAAATAAAAGACATCAAAGAGAGGAGAGTGGATTTTATTATCATTGTATAATATTAAGCTTTGATGCCAGAAGGAAAATCAGAGTAGTAATTAGAGGGAGACATTTAGTTGTGGATTTTGCTGTGTTTTGGTTCTTTGTGTTAGGTGTAAAAGGGCTTGATCATAGCTAAATTCTTTTTTTAAAAAAGACTTTTATTTATTTATTTGAGAGAGAGAGATCACAAGTAGGCAGAGAGGCAGGCAGAGAGAGAGTGGGAAGCAGGCTCCCTGCTGAGCAGAGAGCCTGTTGCAGGGTTCAATCCCAGGACTCTGGGGTCATGACCTGAGCCAAAGGCAGAGGCTTAACCCACTGAGCCACCCAGACACCCTGATCATAGCTAAATTCTTATGGAGAGAAGCTAGTAAGGAGAGAGGCACTGATCAGAGAAGAAGGAAGTAGTAGTAGAATATGCCATTAAGAAGGGTGGAGGGGGTTTCTGCTTGGTAAATGGGAAAATTAATTTTAAAAGATCAGCATTTTGCTTATTCAAACAAGAAAAATGAAAAAGAAATAAACGAAGATAGCAAAAATGTTGTATTAGTAATAGGAAAGTTATGGCTTTTAAAGTTCAGTGTATCTTTTATTGAGCATTCTGGTAGTCCATTCCAAGATCCCATTAAAATATTTATTTTAGTAGTACATGAATAATTAATTTAGAATTAATTTATTAAAATAATTTAATTAAATTGAATTAACTTATGAAATTAATTAGAATTAATTTAGATCAGGTACATCCTGATTTTATGTCATCTATTGGATATTTATTTATAAATTACTATCATAATATTTTAAGTTCTTTGATCTTAGATTGATGGTTTGTACTATTTCAGAGTTTTAGACATAATTTTTAGATTCCATCTATATTTTAGAGATAATTACGTTTCTAGATGTGGCCTATGAATGTGCAAGGACACATCATGCAAACTCAGAGTATTTGCTTTTTATCATAGCTCTAGAGCCAATATTAGATGCATTAAATTTATCCATGAGCTCATTTTCATTTCACTCTGTAAAAAGGACAATTGTTGACATATTGTATACTTGTTTCCATATACTGGCAATTCTTTTGGAAGATTTAAAAGAGATACAATCTGGTAAAAATGTGGGTGACTTTCTAGCATGTAGGAAGATGAATCTGCATAATTTTCTAAAAGCTCTTTTGGACTATGCATCTTTCCACAATACAATAATTTGATGAAAAGGAGATGGTATTTTAAGCTTTTTTTCATAATTCTATGCAACATTATAGCAGAGGTCTATAAGAAAGATCAAAGGTGATTTTCAACGTAGGAAACTATTATGTGATGCTAAAAAACTTGTTTCTAGTTGTCATGAAATGCCAATCATGGTTTATGGTTTAGAATACTATTTCATGCTCAGCAGTTTTAAAGAAAAGAATATTAAATTTGTCCCACTCAAAAAATCAGCCTTTAGCCAAAAACAAAGCTAAGTTTAAAATAAGAAAACTATATTTTTTCAAAACATGTGCATGCTATATTTCAAGGCAGGCATTACTACATTTTGACATATTAATTGATTAGACAAGGTGAGAGGATGATGCCTCACATAGAGCTACAGAGAAAGAGAGAAAAATTGAAGAAAAGAGAGAGGCTTCTTTGGCATAATATAGTGTCAACTACGCCCTTGAATACTTGACTATCAAATTATTCCTGGACAGTGTTTACACATGTTGATCATCTGTAGCAAGACAAAATGATGATGCTGAAATTATTTTCTAAATGGTAAAGAAAACCACAACTAATGCAAGATAATGTGGTGCTACAGAAAGCAATTCTTCTACCATCTTATTTAAAGCATTTTCTAGAAGCATGGTTACAAACAATCCATGAAAATAACTCATAATGATGTTTTAGTGGAAGCACATGCTTATTAAAACCACTAATTCAGTTTTTCTCCAAGCCTTGGAGTATTTTGCATATTTGCCTGGCTATTATATTTAATTATGGAACTATATTTTCCAATTTAATTACTTTGAATTATAGTTTAGGAACATTAGAAGTCCAGTCTAAACATGAAAAATGCATTTGTACTTCTAAAATTTTGGTTTTGTATTTGAATTAAAGACAATAACATAACACATTAAATTATATTTATAACTTTCAAGCTCTTATAAGATTATCTTGTTAATTTTTATTGTGTACAGTATCATAAAGATTAATTAAGGCAGGATGCCCTTTGATTTGCCTAAACAATATAGTGAGATGACCACAGAAATATCATATATTCAGAGTACTGTTTAAAGGAATATTTTGCATCTAAAATGATATAAATCTTATTATAATGAAGCCTAAGGAAAAGATACTTTAAAAATAAAAATTGCTCTGTGTCACTAACTTTGCTATTAAGTTAGAAATTCTAACAAATATGCACATTCAGGATTAACATTTTCTATGTCTGAGCTCATATACTCTAAAGTACTTGCAAATTTTAAACTTACTTTCAAAAACTTGAGTTTACTCTAAATTATGTACAAATCATAAATACATTAATGTATACACAATATTCTAATTAATGGATAAAAACAACCTTATTGATTACTTCAGTGATCCCTGCACACAATACACCCAGTTCTTCAAAGTGAGTTCTGCATTTGCAGAGGATAATAGAGGATTGATATTGAGTCCCTTTTAATTAGTTGAAACAGTAAACCAAAATACAATATTTTATCTTAAATATGAATTAAATTAAGGTTAAAAAACAGAATATAGGTGAGAATTCATTAAATAGACTGCTTAGCTAGGCCGTAAGAAATCTAGAAAAATTGAAAATGATACAAATTGATCACATTAAAAGTAAATTGCTAACTTTGTCTTAAACTTCTATATTTATTATTTTTATAAACAATAATATGGGATTTTTTGTTGCCATATTTATATCATTGACACAAAAAATTTCCCCTAAAGTAGTCAAAGATGAAAGAAAAAAATATTTAAAGATGATATAGCATCAGAAGATTCAATCAGTTCCCTTACAGTAATCTTGATTCTGATTGTTACATGTGATTGAAAAAGTGTTTTGTTTGTTGTTGAAAGATAAATGTAATATTGTCCAGTGAAGTCATGCTTTATTTATCATGTATTCAAGGGTTTCCTTTTAAAGTCTTTCAGGCTGACTTGCTGCTTAACATGCTCTAGCTTGACTGCCTTAATTTTGTATTAAAAAATAATTTTGTATTGATTGACTTATGGTAGAAAGAACAAGAGAACTAGCACTGTTTCGTATATATATGTGTGTGTGTGTGTGTGTGTGTGTGTGTGTGTATGTGTGTGTGTGTGTGTATGGCATTTAAGCTCTTTTTCATAATTCTATGCAAGATTATACCAAAGGTCTGTAATATGTAATATATTATATATAACATATATATAATATAAATTATATACACACACACACACACACTCATACAGAGAAACATTCTGTTTGTTGTAATATATCAGAGACAAATTCATCAACCAGTCTTCTTACTTTTCTTAACACTTTGTAATCATGGCTTTTAAATATTAAAATTAAAACTTTAACTAAATTAAATTAAAACTTTAGGGTAGAATTGATGCACAAAATAATTCAAGATGTAGGAGAATGAATTGTGAACTGGAACAAAATTTAAAAAATAAGGCAGTGCAATTTAATTCACTGAGCATTTGGTATCAAATTGGCAAATCAATACATTAAAGGTAAAATAGATCAAATAACTGAGCTTTATTACAAAAGACAAAATAGTTTTCTACCACAGGTACTAAGTTATTTTTTAATAGAGGTTAGCAAATAGGTTACATTAAAAATCTCCAAACTGCATATAGTCACAAAGAAGCCCTTTGGATTAGTTCTCCTAAAACATAACTTATTTTTTTTTATTCCCTCATGGTTAGAATGAATAGGTCTTTCAATGTACATACACACAAATAGAGATGCTGCACATACACAGACTACTACCAATTTAACAATTTTTTTATGCCAAGAATAAGTAATGAAACAAAGAAAATCTATACTTTGGTGAAGGAAAGATTTAAGGGACTTGCTTTTTCCTTTAAGGATTTTTTTTTTTTTTAATGCACTTTAGTCCTCTAGGTCCAGTGTCTAAGGCTGTATTCTTTATGCCTGTGAATCATGCACAAATGAAAAGCCACCACCTCTACGTAGCTATTTAATCACAGACTCTACTCAAGAACTTACTCCTGAAACTTTATTCTCTTACTTTTGAATCATCAGATCCTTCTTCAAGAGAATACCTTCCATCAATGTTCAAACACCCTTATCTTTAGCAAAGCAGAACTATACTACCTAAATCTGTTGTGTAAATTACTATTTCCACTTCCTCACCTCCTATTTTTCTTCTTTTTTTTCTGTGTTTATATATTCTTATGATTAACAAATGTTCACATGAACTATAAAAAAAATAATATAATGGAAACAACTTTCTTTACATTCCACAAAAGTGTCATGTAAATATTTTGTATAGTTGCTTTGTATCTTTTATTTTTACATAACATACTACAATAAAATTGACATATCAAACTTTTTCTGTTTTCCTTTCCAGAGCCCACTGATCACCTGCCTCTCCAAAACCAATGACCATCATGAGTCAATCATGTTCTTATAACTTTCAAACACACACACACTCTTATACAGCTTATAAAACAAACATATACACACATGTGTGTGTCCACACATGCATATACATTCATGCACCTACACATACATGTACATTTTAAAGGTGAAGAAACTTATAAAATTAGTTACAGAATATCTAAAAAGCTTCTTGAAGGTCACAGAACTAGTAATTGATAGTATCAAGATCCAAATACCATCTCACGCTGGAATTCATGTACTTAATCAATACTTGATCTTCAATAAATACTTGATACTGATTCTCATGAATCTCTCTAATAGAAATCGCTAAATGTATGTTATACATCACCAGTATTATCAGAAAATGCCAAGTATCTTTACTTGATCACACTAATGAATATTTTCACTAGTAATTATATACACATTTCTGTTTTCCTATCACATTGTCAGTATGTAAATGTATTTTTATATTTTAAGCAAATAGATATGTATGACATGGTATTTAAGCTTTATTTTAGTTGAATTTTTTTTTTGTTAATTGAAAATTGACACCTTGTAATATTTTCAATTTTCTCTTTACTGAATTTCATATGCATTACCTTTGGTTATTGTTCATTTTTTTATAATTTATAGAGATTTGTTTTTATATATTCTGAATTTTATTGCACAATTATGACGATGAAAATCTTTGCATCCACTCTTTATTTTATCTTTAAATTAATTTGTTATTCGTATGTTTTATTATTTAACATATTACTATTTTAATGAATTTTGAATATTTTTATTGTATAAACAAATACCATATGTACTTCAAATTATTTTTCAGTTTCCAATGTCACTACTGGATCCCAGTTCATTAGCAATTTATTGTATTGTAACTTGCAAGAAAAGGATCTATTTCTCTTCTCCACTTTAGTTATTAATAACCTACTAGAACTATTTCCTAGAATATGTTATATAGATTTATGTCACAGAATAAAGTCCACAATCTGGTTTAATCTGATTAAAAAATAGAGAAGAAGAGAGAATATTAATTATGTTGTTTGGTATAAATCAAGGAATTTTCCATCCTTTAATAATTTTTTTAAAGTCATATTTCTATGGACTGATTTTGAAATTTTTTGAATTTTTTCTACATCTATTAAAAAATGTTCCTTCTACTTAAGTAGCTTAATGTAGGTAGATAAATTAATAGTTTTCAAAACCAAGCTATCTTTGTTTGCCTAGAATAAGTTCTTCTTGTTTATGATGGTTTAAAATTTTTGATATGTAGAATTTATTAACAGTTATTTAAAGGATTTTTCTTTCTAAATTTTTAAGAGAAATTAGCTTATATCTTTCTTTTCTTATGAAGTGATATGTAATTTTACTCATAATATATTAGTAGCCTAATGAACTGACTTGAATATGTTTTGCTCTTTTTTTTTTAATTTTCTGAAATGTTTGTAAAAGTGATGAGTTATTTATAACTTGAATTTTGGTTAGGTAATGGCTTGTAGGGGAATTTTTTTCTGCACTATGATTTAATGTCTTTTATATTCATGAAACTAATCAGTTTTCTGTATTTTATTTAAGTGACTTTTGATAACTAATTTTTTTTAGAAATACCATAATTTGTCTCCTAAGTTTTCAAGTACATTCACAGTTTTTTTTCTATTTTTAATTGAGTAAATATTTAGTGTATCATATTTCTAATGAACTTTTATATGCTTAGAGATATTTCACTTTTTATGAATTCATGTTCTTTTAAAGTTTTGTATTTTTCTTAATGTGTATTCATTCTCTCTCTCTCTCTCTTTAACTTGCTATAACTTTATTTTGTAAATTTTTACAAAATAAAAATTTGATATTCTTCACTTTAAATGAAGACACACTTCTTGACTCCCAAAATGTTCATTGTTTTGGGGGGAAAGCAGTATAGAACTAAAGATAAGTAAGTAGGTAGGTAGGTAAATAAGTGAGAGAAAGGGAAAGTAAAAGAAGAGACAGAAAAGAAAGAAAGAACAGAGGGAAGGGAAGGGAAAGGAAGGGAAGAAATGGAAAGGAAGTGAGCAAAACAAAGGGAAAAAATTTGTAAACTAAATTAATCAGGAGTAGTTTAGAAAACTATTCCTGGAGATTATTAAATCTAGGGTAATTTAACAACAGAGAAAAGATGATCAATGCCATACAACTTGAATGACAAACAACAAGCAACTACATTAATGCAGAAGAATGAAACTTTCAAAAATGTCTGATGAATATTAAGAAAGTTTTACTTCAAGATAATATCTCCCTATATATTAGTTTTTTTTTAAAGTTAACTATGAAATTATCTTTCTGTATGGTTATATAAATATTTGGTATGCAAACATAATGCAATTGACTATCTTTCTGCTCAGTGAAATGTTATGTCAATTAAATATCCCTGAGTTCTAATCTGAGACACCTTAAATTTGGTGTGGGTTGGAGCAGCATGCAAAGACAAGCATGGAATATGTAATGTTGTGGTGGTAATCAAGCTGCATATCCAACATTGGGTGTGGCAAGTTAACTGGTTTTTCTTTTCTTTTCTTTTTTTAAAGATTTTATTTATTTGACAGAGATCACAAGTAGGCAGAGAGGCAGGCAGAGAGAGAGGAAGGGGGAAGCAAACTTCCTGCTGAGCAGAGAGCCCGATGCGGGGCTCAATCCCAGGACCCTAAGATCATGACCTGAGCTGAAGGCAGAGGCTTTAACCCACTGAGCCACCCAGGCACCCCTTAACAGGTTTTTCTTAAGGACCATTTTCAGAAGAGGCATCTGGACTTACACTTCTTAAAGGAAACTTTATGAGGTAAACCTTAAAATATTTAACAAATATTGACAAGGCAATGACCATCAGAATGGAACTAGCTGTGCCAATATTTACCAGATAAATATCAGATCTGAGTTTGCACCTAGGAGAGCAGTTTTCCAGAGCACTCTACTGGCAAATAGATTTGTGAATGTTCCCCAGGGAAGAGAAACTAAGAAATATTTGTTCTCAATTCATTGGCAAGGCCTAAACTAAGGGCAGGACATGAGCTTTAAATTGTGTATTTGTTCTAACTTGTCATTAGTTTGGACTGAAATTTAAAAAGAAACCACCCTTTTAGCTGAGAATAACTGATAAGGCATGAGATCTGCCCATATTGTCATTTACTGGAAAAGGTTATAAATGCTGAGTAGAACGTGTATAAACTGTGAAGGGAAAAAAAAAAGTTTTCTAGTTTGTATGCCTGGGAGTCTAAATTATTCAATAGATGACCATTTTCATGTGTGGAAAAATAGATTAATTGCTGTATGGTTTTCCATTATATGAGTCAAATATGTTTACTTGGTTGAAATTACAAAATATGTATGTATATAGATAATTCTCAAGTATATCATGTATGTTCTGTTTTTACATATGTACGACAGAATTTGTATTATTATTAGTTAGGATTGTGTCACAGTAGCAAACCTCAAATATCGTTCATTTAAAAATAATTCAATTTCAAGAAATTCACATGGTCACTAGTGATTCAGGATGTCTCCATAACTGAATCTCAGAGCTGGAATATGCAGCTTTTTTTTTTTCTTTGTCTACAGTGGGAGGGAGGAAGAAAACACTGGATTTCCATATGAACAGTTAGATACTTTGGACTGAAATAATATGGCATTTCTACTCACAATCCATTGGCCTGAGGAAGTCACATGGCCCAGCCTAAATGCAAGGAGGGTAGGGAAGTATAATCTACCATGTGTTGTACAATAAAAAAGCTGAGTGAGATTGAACATTGAAAGTCTTTATATAGTCAGTTATTAGCTGTGGCCACTGTCTTATACATATTTCACACTTTAATAGATAATTACCCAGTTATATCTTTAAAATATTTTATAGTTTATACTTCTACCAGAGGCATATGAGTTGCTATTTAATCACAATCTCGGCAATCCCAACATTTAAACTGTTGGCAAGTCAAATGGATGTGAAATAGTCATATATTTGCAATGCATCCTTGTTTCCTCTCTACATAAATCATCTATCTATATCTTTAAAAAGATTTTTGGTTAGATTTTTTATACTGCTATTGATATGGAGAATGCTCTACACATTCTAACTGCTAATGCTTTCTCTGTTATGTTGTAAATGACTTCTATCAGTTGGTGTCTTATCTTGTAATTTTCTTTAAAATCTCATCCCTATATAAAAATGTTAATATTATATTGTATTATATTGTCATATTTATTAAAATGTTCCTTCTTGAAATGTAAGAGGTCTCTGTTACTGATATTGAGCAGTATAGTCAGTTCTCCACCAATACAAAAACTTCTCTCTCTCTCTCTTTTTTTTTTTTTTTTTTTTTTTTGGTCTTAACCAGAAACTTTATCAACAATTCCCACCCCTTCAGATAAAGGACATTTAAAATAATTTTTAGCTAGTATGTTTCTAGAATGAGTAATGCAAGAAAGCACTCTATTTAAGATACTGATAAATTTATGCCTATGAAGAAATCAGACACAGAAACAATTGAATACCTTATACTTTCTCCCACATAATCTTCTGAAATGAAGATGTAAAAAGAAAGAGAATGGGAGAAAAAAATAATTAAGAGAAATTGAAGTGAGGTCAGTAGAGAGTCATTGGGAAAATTTGAGATACTCCTAAAACACTCCTAACTTTCAAGAATAATTTGTTTGAAACTTATAAAATTCAGACAACCAAGAGAATAATTGGAAATTTATAATCATTTTGAGAAAGTACTGTAGGGAAATTTAAAGCTACATTGTTCTCTTTGATCACAGTGATCAAAATTTTCAAAATGGAGTTTAAAAAAAGGTGTACAACTTTATAAAAATTCTAAGAGAGAAGAAAAGGTTTGAATCCCATTATGCTTCTAATTGGAATTTAAAATTTCTTTTGATATGCTTTCCTAAAATAGATACAATTATATAATCCTATTTTATCTTTTAATGAAAAATATGATTACCTTTGGGTAAACACACACACACAAACATTTGTTCATGTATTATTTCAAAGGTGCTATTAAAATAAAATTATATTACCCTAAATCAATTAAATATTCACTGTTGTAGTTTGACTTATTGCAGTGTTTATTTTCAAAGATCAAACTTCCTTTAGGGCACTATTTTTTATTTCTAGAGTTTTAAATGGATATTTTACCACTGCTATCTTGTATAATACCTTCTTTTCCTTAGTATGCTGAATTAAGTAGTGTCTGTGGTAATTTATGAATTTGGAGCATTTTGTGCTCATTTACAAAATGAAAAGGAATTCTTTTTTAATCCATAAAATAGAAACTTTAATTGCACCACAAAAGCTAGAATTTATCATTGCATTTAATTGACTCATCTGATTAGTATCTATGATTCTTTATTTTTATTTTTTGAAGTGCCTTCAGACAAGATGTCAGAAACATGTATAAAAGTACTATATAATTGAAGTCTCTATTGTTTCCATTAAAAGTAAAACTTTACTTTCAATGCTTAGTGCATGTTTAAGCTTCACTGGAGTTTAATAAACTATGCATCAACCCAGAGTAAAAGAAAACAGAACTTTCAGAATGCTGTCCATTTATTGCTTATTCTTTCTAATTTCTTGTTCTTTTCTTTCTTCCTTCATAGTCTTAACTTATTTCTATGATTTCAGTCTAATGCAATGGAAAACCCACAGATTATCACAGAGCAATGCTGAAAATAAAATGCCAATTTGGCAATGAATGTAATCAAAATAGACACTACAATGTATTAATTTAAATCACTGAAAATATCTAATCATAAGAACAAGTCTATAGTTACAGTAATTAAACTTTATTATTGAAGGAGTCTATGGCACTTAATACTTCTATATTAATTATTAGGAAGCACAATTTAGTATAATGTAGCATTTCCAAGTTATATACCTGTTGACATTTTAAAAGTAAAATGAAAATGCAAAATAATATTGTACTTTCTCACTAGAGTTTAGATTTCAGAAATTTTATAGTTAAAAAATGGAAAACTATTGATTCGTGACTGATTTCAATGCCAACAATGAATAAAAATATCTAAGTTGCTTTATTCAACACTTCAGAAATAGTCCATTTAATTAATATAGTGACAAAAAGGGGATGATTTGGAAATGATACTTCATTGAATTAAGCACCACAATTCAAAGACATTAATGAATTATATCTATACAAATGACAATAAACACCTGAGAACTATAGAAAATTTATGAAAGACATTGAAGAGGACACAACACAAAGAAATGAAAAAGCATCCCCTCTCATGGATTGGAAGGACATTGTTAAAACGTTAAAATGTACTACCCAAACCAACCAACACATTTAATGCAATACTTATCAACATACCACCAACATTTTTCACAGAGCTAGAACAAAGAATCCTAAAAGTTGTATGGAAACATGAAAGATCCCAAGTAGCCAAGCAACCTTGAAAAAGAAAAATAAAGTAGGAGGCATCATGATTCAGGACTCCCAGCTATATTACAAAGCTGTAATCACCAAGACAATATGGTACTGGCACAAAAATAGACACATAGATCAATGAAACAGAATAGAAAACTCAGAAATGGACCCACATCTATATTATCAACTAATCTTCAACAAAGCAGGAAAGAATATCCAATGGAAAAAAAGATAGTCTCTCCAACAAATGGTATTGAGAAAATTGAACCACCACATGCAGAAGAATTAAGCAGGACCACTTTCTTATACCATACACAAAATTAAATTCAAAGTAGGTGAAAGATCTAAATATGAAAACCAAAAGACAACCCATGGAATGGAAGAAGATATTTGCACATGACATATCTGATAAAAGGCTAGAATCCAAAGTTTACAAAGAACATATCAAATTCAACTCCCAAAAAACAAATAATCCAGCTAGGAAATGGGCAAAAGTCATGAATAGACTTTCTTTTTCAGATGGATGTCTGTTAGACATCCAGATGTCTAACAAACACATTAAAAGATGCTCAATATCACTTATGATTAGAGAAATACAAATCAAAACCATGATAAAATACTATCTCACACTAGTCAGAATGGCTAAAGTTAACAAGGAAATAACAGGTGTTGGCAAGGGTGTGGAGAAAAGGGAACCCTCTTGCACTACTGGTAGGAATGCAAACTGGTGCAGCCACTCTGGGGAACAATATGGAGGTTCCCCAAAAGGTTAAAATAGAACTATCCTATGATCCAGAAATTGTACTACTAGGTATTTACCCAAAGGATACAAAAATACAGAGTCAAAGGGCCACATGCACCACAATGCTTATCACAGCATTAGAAACAATAGCCATACTATGGAGAGAATCCAAATGTCCATCAACAGATGAATGGATAAAGAACAGGTGAGATACACACACACACACACACACACACACACACACACACACACACACAATGAAATATTACTCAGCCCATAAAAAAGAATGAAATCTTGCCATTTGCAATGATGTGGATGGAGCTAGAATGTATTATGCTAAGTGAAATATGTTGGTCAGAGAAAAACAAATACTGTATGATTTTACTCATATGTGGAATTTAAGAAAAAAAAAGATGAACATATAGAAGGAAAAAAAAAAGAGAGAGAGATAAACAAACCATAAGGATCTCTTAAAGATAGATAACTGAAGGTTGATGGAGAGAGGTGGGTGGGAGATGGGTTATGTGAGTGTTAAGGAGGTATTAAGGAGGGTACCTTTTATGATGAGCACTGGGTGTTACATGTAAGTGATGAACCACTGAATTCTACTCCTAAAACCAATATTATACTGTATGTTAACAAACTAGAATTTAAATAGAAATTTGGAAAGTAAGTAAATAAATAAATAAATAAATAACAATAAACATGAGTCAAAAAAATCCTGGTGTGTTTCAGCAGAACCATGAAATAGGATTGGCTTCTCTTTTTATTCTCTACTTTTGAAAATACAAATCAAATTAAATCTGCAAACAGCAAAGTCATGAAAAAATAGGGCAAACATCTTCAACAGTCTTGGCAATAAGAACTATAGAAGCAAAATTGAAGTGCAGTTTATGCTAAGAAATTTTTTTCAGATGTTATGAATATTCCACATTATTCCAGTAAAATAATATTAAATAAAAACTGGCAATTCCATTACAAATATAAGTACCACTTGAAGCTATAATCTTTCTTAATAATTAACAGTTACTAAAACACTTTAGCTGAATAGAATCAACGGTGATCTACTTTACAACTTTACTGGTTTGCTAAAATTTGAAGACAATTATAATTCTTATTTGAGAATACTTACTTGAGAAAAGCACTGTTTAGGGAAGTTAACTTACATTGTTTCTGTAAACTAGTTTTATGCCACTTCATAATAAGCTATTCATAAAATTAGTTTATATAAAATGACATTTTTTTAAAATATTTATTTATTTGACATAGAGAGAGAAGCAAGAGCGAGCACAGGCAGACAGAGTGGCAGGTAGAGGCAGAGGGAGAAGCAGGCTCCCTGCCAAGCAAGGAGCCTGATGCGGGACTCAATCCCAGGATGCTGGGATCATGACCTGAGCCTAAGGCAGCCACTTAACCAACTGAGCCACCCAGGCGTCCCTAAAATGACATTTTTAAAAAATAGAATGGTCACAATCGTATCTCATTTTAGTTAGAAAACTATTTGATTTGTTCTGAGAGTGTATCTAAAAGAACAACTAAAAACAAATGGTCTAAAATAAATAATAGAT
Organism: Enhydra lutris kenyoni; assembly: GCF_002288905.1. Lineage (NCBI taxonomy): Eukaryota > Metazoa > Chordata > Mammalia > Carnivora > Mustelidae > Enhydra > Enhydra lutris. The sequence goes on along the minus strand of NW_019154086.1, from coordinate 78,579,321 downwards.
AAAATAAAATAAAAGTAATAAAATAAAAAAGATATACATTAAAAATGGCCAAATAAAGTATAAGAAACTCATAAACAATGTTTATTTTTGAAGTTTTATTAGAAATAATCAGTGAAATCTGATATTTTAATATTTACCACCAGTTACTTGAAAGATTTTAAAAATTTGCTTTTCCTCTTTTACCACACAGATTTTAATCCCATAAATTATTTTCAAATATTGAATATTTAACTACAAAGGCTTTACCATCATCATCCTTAAAATGGGTTTGCCAGTGATTTTTAAATTACAAGAATAAGGCCATTAGGATGTTTTGTATTACCTGACACATGAAAGAGTAAATATACTTTTTGTCAAAACCATTCAGTTTCAGATAAATTTAATATCAGTGTTCATTTCTTTCATCAAAAATCACTAGACATCCAAAGTACCATTCCTTTTGAATAAGATGCCATTCCTTTTCTTTCTGTTCTCTCTTCCTTTTTCTAAATATGGTAAATTAATGACCAATCCACATAAGAATGATTTGTAATTAAATTAAATTCTAAACAAAAAGTGTATAAAATATATTTAATTCAAAACAATAAACAAATACATCATTAATTGCTTGTGATATGCCCAGTTTTACTGTGTGAAAATTTAAGATGATGCAGCAGCTCAATGCCTCTGAAACAATTCAATATCTAACTGGCAGAAAGCTCACTGTTTAGTGCATATTAAGCCATTCTTTTTAAAGAATTTGCAAGATCTCCTGTGGAAATGACACAATAGTTTCTTTTTTAGTCAGGTTTATAGTATTTCATCTTTATTTTCTTCTGTAGAGAATGATATCCACAAAATATTAAAAATCATACATATAAAGGTGACTACAAAGAAATGGGAGAAAATAATGAAAAGATGCAATTGACAATTAGGAAATTCCTACTCAATCTTTATTGTTCTGGGAGATACTGGCTATAAAATATAGAACAAACCATACTTATCTCATTCACGATTATACATCTGAAAGCAGATTTTTTTTAATCTTAGTCTAAAAGTGAATCCTTCTCAAGCTCTAACCTGACCTTTTCCAGGTGACATGCGCACATTCCAAATAATACCTATTTGCATATAGACAGACTTAACAGATATAGTCAGTACATTTCATCCTAAAGCAGTAGGATACACATCCTTTTTGAGTGTACATGGAATAATCTCCAGAACAGATCACATACCAGATCACAAATCAGGCCTCAACTGCTACAGAAAGATTGAGATCATACCATGTATATTTTTAGAGCACAACACTGTGAAACTTGAAATCAATCCCAAGAAAAATACTTAGAAAGACCATAAATACATGAAAGTTAAATAACACTCTATTACAGAATGAATGAGTCAACCAGGAAATTAAAGAAGAATTTAAAAAAAATACATGTAAGCAAATGAAAATGAGAACACAACAGTCCAAAACCTTTGGGATGCAACTAGGGTTGTCCTAAGAGAGAAGTATATCACAATACAGGTCTACCTCGGAAAGCAAGAGAAATCTCAAACACAAAACCTAACCTTACACCTAGAAAAAGAATAGCAAATAAAGCCTAAATCCATCAGGAAAAGAGAAAAAAAAAAAAAAAACAATTAGAGCAGAAATAAATAATATAGAATTTTTTAAAAATCAAAACATGATACACTAGATCTGATATAGAATAGATCAGTGAAAGTAGGAGTTAGTTCTTTGGAAAAATTAATGAGATTTATACACCCTTAGTCAGACTTATCATAAAGAATAGAGAAAGAACCCAAATATATAAATAAAAGCATGAACAGAAGAGGAGAGATCACAACCAAGACCAAAGATACAAAGTATTTTAAGATAATATTATGAGCATTTATATGTCAACAAATTACACAATCTGGTTGAAATGGATAAATCCCTAGAAACATATAAACAACCAAAACTGAAATAGGAAAACACAGAAAATCTGAGCACACAACTAGAAAAAAAAAAAAAAAAAAAAAATCAGTAATCAAAAATCTCCCAACAAATGAGTCCAGGGTTGGATGGCTTCCCAGGGGAATTCTATCAAACATTTAAAGAAGAATTAATACCTATTCTTCTGAAAATGTTCCAAAAAAAATTAGAAATAGAAGGAAAATATCCAAAATTTATTTATGAGACCACCATTACCTTTATTTCAAAATCAGACAAAAACCCCACTAAAAAGGAGAATTATAGACCAATATCCCTGATGAATATAGATGCAAAAATTCTCAACAAGATACTAGCTAATCAGATCCAACAGTACATTAAATGGATTATTCAATAGGACCAAGTGGTATTTATTCCTGGGCTATGGGATGGTTCAATGTTCACAAATAAATCAGTGTGGTACACCATAGTAATAAAAGAGAAGATAAGAATCATATGATTCATTCAATAGATGCTGAAAAACATTTGACAGAATAGAGCATTCTTTCTTGATAAAAACCCTCAACAAAGTATGGATAGAAGGAACACCCTCAACATCATGAAGACCATATACAAAAGACCCACAGCTAATATCATCCTCAATGCAGGAAAAAATGAGAGCTTTTCCCCATGGCAGGATGCCCACTGTCACCACTGTTGTTCAACATAGTACTCTAAGTCCTAGCCTTGGCAATCAGACAACAAAAATAAATAAAAGGGATCCAAATCACCAAAGAAAGATTGACTAAACTTTCACTCTTCACAGACAACATGATACTCTGTGTAGAAAACCTGAAAGACTGCACCAAAAAGAACTGACACAGGTATTCAGCAGTCATAGGATATACAATCAGCCCATGGAAGTCTGTTGCATTTCTATACACTAACAATGAAGCAGCAGGAAGAGAAATCAAGGAATTCATCCCATTTACATTGCACCAAAAACCATAAGATACCTAGGAATAAACCTAACCAAGGAAGTAAAAGATCTGTACCCTGAAAACTATAGAACATTTTTGAAAGAAATTGAGGCAGACAATCTGGAATTCAAGTTGTATTACAAAGCTGTAATCATCAAGCAAGTATGATACTGGCACAGAAACAAACACATAGATCAACAGAACAGAATAGAAAACCCAGAAATGGACTCTGATCTTTATGGTCAACTAATTTTTAAGAAAGCAGGAAAGAATATTCAATGGGGTCCCCATTGTCACTTCAACAAATGGTATTTGGGAAAATTGGACAACCACATGCAGAAGAATAAAACAGGACCACTTTCTTACACCATACACAAAATTAAATTCACAATGGATGAAAGATCTAAATGTGAGAGGAATCCACCAAAATCCTAGAGGAGAATACAGGTAGCACCCTCTCTGACCTTGGCTACAACAACTTCTTGCTAGACACATCTCCAAGGGAAACAAAGGCAAAAATGAACTATTGAGGCCTCATTAAGATAAGCTTTTGCACATCAAAGGAAACAGTCAACAAAGCTAAAAGGCAACCTATGGAATGGTGGAAGATATTTGCAAATAACCTATCTGATAAAGAGCTAGTATCCAAAATCTATAAAGAACTTATCAAAATGAAAGCTGAAAAAAATAACAAATCCAGTCAAGAAATAGGCAGAAGACATAAACAGACATTTCTTCAAAGAAGACATACAAATGGCTAACAGGCACATGAAAAAGTGTTTAAAACACTCAGCATCAGAGAAATCCAAAGCAAAACCACAATTGATACCACCTTACATCAGTCAGAATGGATAAAACAAATGACTTAGTAAACAACAGATGTTGGTAAAAATATGGAGAAAGGGGAACACTCTTATACTGTTGGTGGAAATGCAGTGTTATAGCCACTCTGGAGAAAAGCATGGAGGTTCCCCAAAGAGTTAAAAATAGAAATACCCTACAACCCAGTACCACTAGGCATTTATCCAAAGGATACAAAATAGTGATTTAAGGGGCATATGCACCCCAATATTTGTAATATTTAAAAAAGTATCATGAAAAATACATCATATTTATGACTTTATATAATCACAAAATGTTGATCTTCTTTGAAATGAGAAATTAAATGAAATATGTCATATAATTCATAAAAAAAACCTACTTTCAACATTATTTTGCTTTTACCCATCACATTTTTAACCCATCACATTTTTAATTTACATTTTATTCTTCAGATACCAATAGAAAAATAAAAGACAAATTATTGAAATACCTGGATATTTGAAAATGTAACCCAAATGATTTTTTCTGCTATTTATGCAAATAGTCTATATTATTGTTTCAAGTTTGAATTAAATATTCATAAGGCTCTTGTCTAATATAGAACTGCAGACATCATTACTATCTGCCATCTAAGAAACAAGTGTCATCTAAAATTTTATAATTTGAAAATAAACTTGAATAATACCCATGATGTAAATTCCCTAAATAAGTATTGCTACATTGATATTTAATGGAAAATAACATTAACAAATTTTGATAATTTAAATAATTTAAAAGTAAATGAATTAGACACAATTTATATGTTTGAAGTATATGATATCCTAAGACATACTGTTGAAGTGAAGTCTGTGGTTTTACTAAATATATTCCTATACTCAGGTGGTTGTTCAGTTCCACTATAGATAATATCAACTGTACAGTGTTCAAGTAATACTATCTTCTCACTGAAAATATAGCTTACAAATATTTCCAGTTTGGTATGGGATTTATACATTGCAATATTTGTTTTCAGGACATAACTATCAAGTAACTGGATAAATAATGCCTAATAAAATGTAAACAGTTCTGCTGAAAGTGAGAAAAAACAGCCAAATACAATTAACTGTTTTGATTGTGGTATGAATCAGAAATTACATAGCCCCAGTTGCTGCTTTCAACTTCCTTACAACCAAGAAAGAATAGTCTGAAGACATAAGCCCTATGTGGGACACAAGAAAGACAGAAGGAATCTTGGTACTTGATGTTCAAACCACAAATTGTATACATTCTCTATAATATTTGTCATATGAGCCAGTAAATCTTTGTTGCAAAAGCCAGATTGAGTTCAGGTTTCTCAAGCCAAAAGCACCCTGACAGATATAATACAAATATGTTCTTAGTGGGTAATTGTACTTCTATGTACTTATCTGTGAAAGTACATAAAGTAATACATCAAAATATGTTAATTATACTATTAGTAATGTTGAAAATGGGAAATTGTTCTCATGTCATAGTATGATGTATGACATACTATAAAATATTATATATCAAGTAAAAATAATTGTGTATATCTATAAGGCTGACAGTGGAACTATTAATCAGAAAAATATGCATAAAATGTATAGGGAGTTACTACATTTGTCTTATTTTAAAAACAGTTAGGCATACATACATAAATGTATACAAATATCAGGAAAATTTTGTAGCTTACTCTTAGTGGTGGTAGCCTCTAGAGAAAAATAAAATCGGTTTTAATATAGAGAAAAGGACTCTAAAGGGACTCAAAATATACTGATAATCTTGTAAAGGTCTTTATTTTTAGTAATGGCTTTATTTTTAATAATGGCTAAAACACATGTATTAGTTTTTCTCAAAGCATATGTATCAGTAAGAACTTAAAGGATTAAATATTCAAGTACCAAAACAAAGAAAAAATATTATTTTTACAATAAAACTAATATTTAGTCTTTTTATTCTCTCCAAGTGCAATAAATCATCTTCAGACTAAATATTTTTAAAACTTATTGGACTCAAATTTCATTTACCATAACAAATTAATGAAAATTATTATATAATAATATTTATTATTATTATAGATATTACCTTAAGAATTTTTACTTACAAAGTATTTATTATTAAGTGATATATATTTCTAAGCCACAGAAGTGCAATGTACCATAAAGCAGCCTGATTTCAATTGAGACTGAGTGGTTTGTAAGCCCCAGAGTTGGCTCAACTCAGGCTCAGATATAACCATATTAGGAAACTGTATTGGATGAGTGAATCGAGTAAAGTTCAGAGGGTTAGTTTGATTAAAATAAATTGTCTACCACAAAGGCCACTGATTTTCCCAGTGGTTGCTGATATACCATTGGGGTATTGAGGACACAAATTTCCTCAAATAATAAGGCACACTAAATTATAAAAGTACATTTGAAATTTTGATTATTGTTGATAATACAGTAATAATTTTATTATATCGTGCTTTGCATCATGTATGTTTTATAACCATATATATTTGTATTCACACATATTTACATATTTATCTTTTCTAGTAATCTGTGAATCAGAGTGAAGAGGGATGCTCCACTAACATCTAAAGGATAATGCCTGAAAGAAAGGAAAAATCCACAAAATATCAGCTTAATTTATCATGGTGAACAAATATCACTGTGAGGAAGATATTGGAAAGTCACTGAATAATCATAGCTTATTAAAGTCTATATGTAGATAAAATTTCTTAGAAAGTATGTACCTAAAAAAACTGGGACTGTGTTTAACTCTGAAACATATGGGGAACCAGCAGTAACATTTATGCAAATAGTTCATTCTATTAAGTGATTTAGTTTAATTAAAACATAGAACTATGGGTTATAGGATATGTTTGATAACCACTTCCCAACAGAATTTTGCTGACAACTATTATAAAAATTGGACTAATATAAAAATTGGAGAGACATGAATCTCTGATGGAAAGCAGGGAAAGGTATCTACCACTATAAAGATATCTTAAGTCCTGTTGCTAGATAGAATGCAGGAGGTACAGAGCAATTCTTCCAGAGAAGGCAACTAACTCAGTGTTGCAATGAAGTAAGTACCAGAACCAAAGGATGAGTTCTAGAATCAAGGGCACCTGTGGAGCTGAACATTCCACTTGATGGTTTATTCATAATGCCATTCAAAGGTTTAAGAAATACCAATCCTTTGTAGAATCGGCACATTCACAAAGAATAGAAATCTGCAGGACCACTGTCAAGAGAGTGTTCAATCACGAAGCAATGAATGGTAGGTATAGGAAGGAGGCCTGACACAGTCCTAAGAGATATTAAAATGGAGATCAAACAAATGCTAAATATGGAAATTTGCTTTTGTGTGCATTGACTTCCCTAAACACAAAGAAACCACACAGAACTGGGTTTGTCTATGATCCTTTATTTTTCTCCAAATCGCTTAGCCTTCAGATCACTAAACTATAAATATAAACTTACATTAACCAGTCATCCAACTTATGTTCCAGAAAGAGGTTTTATAAACGATATTGGGAGACAAGAAATATATATGCATAGGATTTTTGAGCAAATGTCACAGTTGAATAAACCAATATTCATTCAAAGATGAGTAAAGAAAAAGTAACCAAAATTTAAGTAACTCTTGTTTAATTGGATTTGATTTTGAAATGCAGGTTTGTGTTGAGTTCTAATATTGCTACATTGTTACTATGTCACCTTGGTCCAGATACTTAAAAGTTTTTTTTTTTTATAGTTTTCTAATGTCTATTAAAATAATAGCACATATTACTATTGCTGTAAGAATTGATTTAATAATAAATAACATAAAACCTAAGACATGAAAAAATCATAATATATATATAAAGGAGCCCAATTAAATTCACAATGGTTTAAAGCTACATAAAGTTTTATGCTCAAATATAATATTACATTTCTACTCAAAATTTAAAGTAAAAATGTATCTTAAAAAATTTGTTCTCAGTATTTAAAGTAATTTTCACATTATCTGTACCAATAAAGTTCAAGAAAACATCAATTGTTTAATACATTGATAAAGAATAAAATGATGGAACAAAATATTTAAGAGATATAATCTCTAAGAAGAAAATCCAAAAAACTTAGAGAATTACAAAAATTTTAGAGCTATCAATATTGACTGTTAAATAGGCAGACCTCAAAATATGACTATCTCTAGGAGTGACAAGAGCAAGGTAACAAAGTAAGAAGCAATAGTTTATGTTCCTCAAAAGAAATGTTAAAAAACTAGCATAAATGGTTGAAACAGCTTCATCAGATCTCTGTAAAAATTAATCAGAGGTTTATAGCATCCAAAGGACTACAGAACCAAGAAAAATGATCTTAAATATGATAAGAAAGCTTTATGGTATATTTAGATGCCTTTGGCACACTCTTCCCTGGCTTGCTGTCAGTCTTGAAGATGGCAATCCACATTTCAAGAACGGGATCCTTGTCCCTGCTTCTGAAGACAGTAGATCTATTCACTAATTATTATGTCTGTCTGTTCTAACCTGTCTAGGAGTTACCTGAAGGACTGATACAAAAGCTCACCTCTGCTTCGGTTAAAACATAATTCACTCAGTCCAGAGAAGCAATGAGCATTACTCAGACAAATTGTAAGACAGATGAACAACCTGCATAAACTTGGGATCAAAGATCACAGTTGAAACATACAATTGATAGACTAAGATCAGGAAGGAAAAGCTGGAGAGAATTTATTTGGAAAATTAGAGCATTAAAAAGAACCCATGTATATGGGAGACTGTAGGAATACCCACCCATTTTCAGGGCAAGATACATGGTCTGTGGACTTGAGAAAACCCTAAGTTTTTACCTCAAGTTGATCTCTGGCTTCAGTGAAAGCCTGGCTAAGTGTTGAAAGAGATCCCCAGCAGAGAGTGAATTTGCAAAGACGGAGTTTGCTTGTTTTTTTAGCTCTAAGGAAATATCTATTAAAACACTAGCTAAACACAGCTAAGGAACAGAGAATTCAGTGACTACATTTAATAAGCAATATAATTTCTACTGAAAAAGCTTAGAAAAATCACTAAATAAATGGACGATCATAGTTGTCAACAATCAGCTTTATTTTTAAAGAAAAAGCTATATCTGGGAAGGGGAGAATTTGACTTCCAGAGTTGCCCACTTAATAATCAAATACATATTTGTCAAGAAAATGTCACAAAGTATACTAAGAAACAAGAAAATATGGTCCATTCACAGGAACAAAATAGAAATTATTCTGAGGAAGCACAGGAAATGCACTTTCTAGAAAAGATTTTAAATCAGCTTTCTTATCTATATCTCCAAAATACAAACATAAAACATAGAAAAAGAGCTAAAGAAAATCACGATAATGATGTATAAACAATAGAGAATATCAGTAATGAGAATGGGATTATAAAAAAGGGAACAAACAAATTCAAGAGTTGAAGAGTACAATAACTAAAGAATTTACTAGAGGGGTACAACATCATATTTGATCAAGCAGAAAACATAATCAGAAGACTTGAAAATAAGACACTTGAAATTAATCATTGTGCAGAGAAAAAACAATGAAGAAAAATGAATAGAGCTTAAAGGACCTATAAGGCACCATGCAATAGACCAATGCATATATCATGGAAGGCCCAGAAATAAGAAAGAGAGAGAGAAAAAAAAAAGTGTTTAAAATGAACATTTGAATAATAAAAGGAAGAAAATTTTCTGAAAAAAATATGAATCTATACTCCAAGAAACTCAATAAATTGAAAATAAGATGAGCAAAGGGATCCATACTCAAATGTGTTACAAAGAGAGTTAAAAGCAGCAAGAGGAAAGTGTCTCATACACAAAAAATCTTCAATAATATCAACATCTAATTCCTTATCAGAAACCATAGTAACCAGAAGGCAGTGGGATGACATCGTTAAAGTGCTGAAAGAAAAAGAAAAAAAAAAGTCAACCAAGAATTCTATTTCTGGCAAAACTGCCCTTCACCAATGAGGGAACTATTAAGACTCTTGTACATTAAACAAAACAAAAATAAAAACAAAAAAGAAAGAAAGAAAGAAGGAAAGAAAGCAAGCAAGCAAGCAAGCAAGCAAGCTGAAGCAGTCTGTGACCACTACACATGCCCTAAAAGAATAAAAATCCCTGGTAAAGGAAAAATATACAATCCAGTAAAACTAACTTTTGGTTTGTAACTCTGCCTTTTTTTTTTTTTCCTACATCGTGAAAAAAACAGGGCTAAATAATTTTCATGTATCTGTTTTGTGGAACACAAAGTAAATGATGTAATTTATGACAATAATACCATAAATGGGTGGAAATCTATATAGGAGCATTTTCTTGAAAGTAAGTTCAAGTCAAATCAAATCAAACTAGATTGTTATAAATTTAGGATGTTAAATTTAGTATGTTAAATGTTAAAGCTCCTTAGTAGCCAAAAAGAAACTAAATACATGCATAAAAGTTGAACACTGGACACTTTTCTTTTAGAGAAGCAAGATTGTATTATACCATAATGATAAATACGTGTTATTATATATCTTATTCAAACCCTAGGATATGCATGAAGAGTGAATCATAAAGTAATCTGTGGACTTTGGATGATTATGATGTGTCAGTGGAGGTCCATCAGTTGTAACAAATGTACCACTCTGGTGATGATATTAACAATGGAGAAGGCTGTGGGAGCAAGGAGTATATGGAAAATCTCTGTACCTTCTCATTTTGCTGTCAACCTAAAATTTCTCTAAAAACATAAGATATATGCATATGGACTTGGAATTGGAAAAAAAATTATGATCTAGGTGAAGAAAAAAATGTATGCACACATACACACACAAAAGAAAATGAGAAGAGAAACAGAAAGTTTGACTTAAAAAAAACCACTAAAAACAAAATAAGGTAGTCATGGAGGAAATGAGTGACAAAAGAGGCATGATAAATACAGATAAAATATAGCAAAATGGCACAAGAAATCTCTTAAGTTATTACTTTTAATATAGGGTTAAAATCTCCAACCAAATGGCTGCAATTAGAAGAAAGTATAAAAGCATGATCCAATTATATGCTATCTACAAATGACTCACTTTAGATCTAAAGGCATAAATATGATAAAAGTGAAAATGGAAAAAATATTCCATGCAAACTATAACCAAAAGAGAGCTGGGTAGCTTGATAATGTCAGACAAAATAAACTTTAAGTCAAAATTTATTAAAAAAAAAAAAAGAAAGAAAGAAAGATATTTTAAATATCTTTAAAAAATCTGAAAAAAAGATTTTAAATATCTTTAAAAATCTGATTTTTAAAAAGTTGATTCATCAAGAAGATAGAACAATTATAAACATATGTGCAACCAACAGGAATCCCCAAATATATGAAGCAAACATTTACAGAAAGATAAAATGAGGAAAAAAAAAAAGGTCTACAATAATAATTAGAAATTTCAATACATCACTTTCAATGATAGATAGAACAATAATGGATAGAACTAATAAATATATCCTGAACAATCCATCCATTCTTCTCAAGGGCATATTGACAGACAAAGACAAAACATATGTTAGGCCAAAGAATAAGTTTCCCTAAATTTCAATAGATTTAAATCATAAAAAAAATCTTCTCCTACATCAATGGAATAACGCTAAAATAATGAAAGAAAACCTGGAAACTTCACAAATATGTGGATATTAAATCACAAACCTTTTAAAAATATTTTATTTATTTGAGAGAGAACATGAAAAGGCACAAGCAGGGGGAACAGCAAAGGGGAGGGAGAAGCAGGCTCCTGGCTGAGCAGGTGCCTGATGCAGGACTTGATCCCTGCAGGACTTGATCCCTGCAGACCTGAGCTGAAGGCAGATCCTTTACCATCTGAGCCAACCAGTGCTCTTAAATCACAAACTCTTAAAATCGGTAAGTCAAAGAAGAACTACAAGGGAAATTAGAAAATATTTAGAGACAATTGGAAACAAAACACAATACACCAAAACTTACAGAGTAGAGTAGGATCAATACTCAGAAGAATACTTACAATGGAAAACACCTACATTAAAAAAAGAAGAAAGATCTCAAATGAACTACCTAACTTTATACTTTAAGAAAGTAGAAAAAGAACAAACTAGACCAAAGCTAGTAGAAGGAAGGAAAATAATAAAGATAGTGGAGATAAATGAAATAAAGAAGGGAGAAACAATGGAGAACTAAAATTAAACAAAAGGTTATCTGAAAAGATTAAAAAAATTAATATACATTTAGCCAGATTGACAAAAAAAAAAAAAAAAACCATAAATAATTAGAATCACGAATAAAAGGCAGGACATTACTATTGATCTTACAAAGTGAAAAGGTTTATACAGAACACTATGGAAAATTCTACAATGAATTAGATAAATCAGAAAAAAAGTAAAATTTCTTGAAGTTACCTAAACTGATTCAAGAAGAAATATCTATCTATATGTCAATCTATATCTATATACATATAGATTGACATATAGATAGATAGATAGATATTCATATAACAGAATCAATAACCAGATTGAATTAGTAAACAAAAACTTCCCAAAAAATAAAATTCCAGTATTGGATGACTTCACTGATGAATTCTTTCAAACATTAAAGATTGGCTCTTCTCTCAGGGTGCCTGGGTGGCTCAGTGGGTTAAGCCACTGAATTTGGCTCAGGTCATGATCTCAGGGTCCTGGGATGGAGTCCCGCATCAGGCTCTCTGCTCAGCAGGGAGCCTGCTTTCCTCTCTCTCTCTCTACCTGCCTCTCCGTCTACTTGTGATCTCTCTCTGTCAAATAAATAAATACAATCTTTAAAAAAAAAAAAAAAAAGATTGGCTCTTCTCTCAAACTTTTCCAAAAGAAAATGAAGAGGAGGAGAACATCCTTACTCATTCTGTGAGGAAAGATGGCAAGGAAAAAAAAAAAAAAAAAAAAAAGAAGGAAAAGAAATGAAAAAAGAAAATTACAGACTAATATCCCTCATTAATATTGATGCAAAGTGCTCTACAAAATTCAGCAAACTGAGTCCAACACTATATTAAAAAAATTTTTTACTATTATCAGGTGAAATTTATTACAGAAATGCAATAGTTGTTTAACACATGAAAAACAATCAATATAATACACCACAGTAATAGAACAAAACCCACATCATCATCCTAGTTAAAACAAAAAGAACATTTGACAAAATCCATTTTCATGATAAAAATGCTCAGAAAAATAGGAATGGAAGGAAACTTAACATACTAAAGGATCTCATGAGAAACCCACAGCTAACATCATATTCAAAAGTGAGATTTCTAAATTGTTACTGGACCTACTAATAGGAAAAGACATTATAATTGTATTAGATGATGTTACTGCCAAAAGGAAAGTACCACAGACTGGGAAACTTATACAACAAAATCTATGGTCTCTCAGTTCTGGAGGCTAGAGGTCCAACATCAAGGTATTGATTGGCAAGTTTGGCCATTTTGTCTTCACAAGATGTTCATTCTGTGAAAAATTCTGTGTCCAAATTTCTTTTTTTGTTTTGTTTTGTTTTGTTTTGTTTTATAAGGACACTAGTAATATTGGATTAGGGGTTAATCCTACTCCAGTATGACCCCATCTTATCTAATTATATGTGCAATGATCCTATTTCTAAAGAACAGCCTTAGGTAACGGGGATGAAAACTTCAACATATAATTTCAATTGGGGGGGATACAATTCAACCCATAAACATCTGCCCTCTGCTCTTCCAAATCCATGTCTTTCCCATGTTCAAAATACATTTACCCTGTCCCAACATCACCAAAAGACTTAATCATTCCAGCATCAACTCTAAGTCCAAAATCTCATGTAAATATCAATTCACTGACCATACGAAGTAGCATGCAATTCATGATAGTACAGTCACATTCTCTATTTTTAAAGCTTTAACAGAGTTGAGACTTCAAAGACAGATGTCAGCTAATGCTGGGTTGTCTGATGTCACAACACTATAGAGATTTTTCACACATTGGTTTTGCTGAGATCAATGGATGTATGTTAGTTCCTGTTCTTCCTGAAATCAAGTATACCAGATCTTCATTCAATTCTCTTTGCTATTCAATGTTCTTTTGCTAACCACCTATTAATATTTGTTTAATGTAGAAGCAGACATATTTGTTGTTTATCATTAAAAAATCCTGAGAACATAAGCCTAAGAGAAAACAAGGAAAAATAAAATAGACTTTCAGAAAAGTAAAAAACAGACTTAAATTATAATTTACTGATCAATAAATAAGGATAAATAAAATACAATCACAATAAAGGCTCTGGGATAGTAAGAAATTTCTATAGTTAACATATTAACTGAGAGTCCAGGCATCTTTTTTTATTATAGTTTCCATTAAATTGTTGATATTTATATGTACCATTTTTATACTTGATTTCAAAGTAAACTAAATCAGAGCTCCAAAAAAAGCAGTTAATGATGAATAAAACATGTGTTTCTTTGTTTTTAAAAATTTTATTTATTTATTTGACAGAGAGACAGCAAGAAAGCAGGGGGAGCTGAACAGGGAGATGCAAGGTTCCATCCCAGGATGCTGGGATCATGACCTGAACCAAAGGCAGATACTTAACAACTGAGCCATGCAGGTGCCCCCAAACCATGTATTAGCATGTGTTTATCAGTATACCATAACTATTTTGGAATATTGATATTGGCTTCATGAAATGAAGATTATCTTATGAAATTTTTTTTTCTCAAATAAACATAGAATTGATACACAATGCTTAATTAGAACTGCAAGGTGATTTACAATTTGAATTATTTCAATACCATTTTTTTAAAGAATTAAGGTTCTTGGATTTCTTAGCAAATATGGAAAGTAGAATATATATTTAAGTTTAATTGAGGAGAATATGTTTCATGGAGAGAAACCTATCCTGAAGTAAAAACCAATATGGTGATAAAGCTTACAGTGATTATAATAATGAGAATGATGGTGGTGATGATCATAGTTGAAGTTATTGACTGTTTTTATAATGCACCTGGACCTACTAAGTCATTTATATGTTTAAACTTATTTAATTATAATGATATGTTAAAAGTCTGGGTTTTTTTTTTCCTTTTTTTTTGAGAACTTTGGTATAGGCTAGAAAATCTCAAAGTCTTGTTGGCACTTAATTCCACAACATAGGGTAGAGGTTCTTATTTCCTCTTTCTAAAATAATGCTTCATCTTATAAAGTGGTCTTAGGTAGGCAGAGTCATGAAGATTAAAAATATCCATAGGTGGATAGAAGGTAAGATGGTGGAGAAGTAGGTGATCTTAAGGTTGCCTCCCCTCTCCAACACAGCTGGATAAATATCAAATCCTGCTGACCACCCCAAGAAATCATTTGGAAGTCTTAGATAACAAAGAGACATGCAGTCTACAAACCAGAAAAATGACTCATTGAAGATAGGAATTGCAGAGACTTGATTCATGGGAAAAAAGAGTTGTGGGTACTGCCCCAGGAAGGGAGCCCTGATCAAGAGAAAGGGAGGAGAGAGAGAGAAAGAGAAAGCACACACACACACACACACAAAGTGAAACTATGAGCGGGGGACTGCACAAGAAAACTGTTTTCCAAAACCACTGACAGGGAAAAAGGTGAAGGTTACAATATCATCTTTTTTTTTTTTTTTTTTTTTTTAATAAGCAGGGGAGCACAGAGCCTGAAGTTTCAGAAGTCTGTGACATCACCAGGGTAGCACCTGAGAGCTGAGTGGTGCTCTGGGGGAGCAGGACAGAGCCCTAGCTGTGGGCAGCCTGAAGATCCCTAGAGTCACACAGGGAGAAGCAGTTTCACTGCTTGGAGTGTCTTTGGTAGAGGTGATAGCGCCTCTCCATGGGCAAAGGACCCTGTGGGCATCATTCAGCTCTCCTGCTCACCAGGATAGGAACAAAAACACCAGCTGAGGGCAGCAATCCCTGGTACTGGCTGTATGTTATGATTTACCAAAACTCTGAACCACTTTGCAGTTGTTTTTTGGGACAAGCTGACAGTGACCACAACTTTGAGAGCATTTGGGAGAGGTGATACGATCTCTCGATAGGCAAAGGACCATGTGGGTGCAATTAAGCTTTCCTGTTCATCAGTTTAGGAATAAAATGCCTGCTGAGGGCAGCAATACCTGGGGCCAGCTGTGTGTTGTGATTTACCACAAACTCTGAACCACTGCACAACTGCATAGCTGTCTTCTGGGACAAGCCAGCACTGGGTACAGTACAGTGAAACCCTCTCCCAGAGGATCAGCATGGGTCTGCGCCATGGGGTTCTCCAAAGCATGGGGTTTTGAAACACAGCCACACTTGAGATAAAACACAGGATAGCTGTGCCTTCTGTCAGGTGGACACCTCAAACACAGGTAGAGAGAAGGCAGAGACCTGACAGAAACCAAGGACACAAGGCAGGTCATTGCTTGTTCATCCGTGAGGGCTTCTTGAAGAGGGGTGGTACACATTCCCTACTCACAGAGAAGAGAGAATGGTGCAAAGCCATTTTTTTTTTCTCCATGCCCATCAGCCTGATTTACCTCAGTGAGCTAAACAATTCCACCAAACAGAGAAGAAAGCTACTACTTCAAGCCCCAAACCACTGAATTCTGCAGGTGCATCTCCACTAGGGCAATTCCACCTGAGAATCATAACAGCAAACCCCTCCTTAGAAGAAAATACTTGCACAAACCCATCACCCGCACCAAGTCTATTGATCCCAGAGTGCTACAAAGTTTCAGCTCTAGGAGAAACAGGATCTAACTTCCTTTGGTTATTTTGTTTGTTTGTTTTTGGTTTTTGTTTTTTTTTTTTTTAATAGAAAGAGCAATTATTTATTTATTTTTTATTTATTTAGTATTTTCTTAATTTGTATTTTTTTCCTTTTTATTTTCTTTCTTTCTAACTTGTTGCTATCTATCAAGTTTCTTGTAACAAGGAGACCAAAACAGACATAGGATCTAGCTTCTTCTATTTATTTTTAATTAATTGTTTAAAATTTTAATTTAATTCTATTTTGCTTTTTTTTTCCCCTCCAAAATGACAAGATGGATGAATTCACACCAATAAAAAGAAAGGAAGAAAAGAGGGCTAGATATTTAATCAATATAGATATAAGTAAGATATTTGAGCCAGAATTTAAACAACAGTTATAGGGATACTAGCTGGACTTGAAAAAAAGTATAGAAAATACTGGAGAATCCCTTACTGCAGAGATAAAACTAAAATTTAGTCAGGCCAAAATTAAAAATGCTATAACCAGGGTACCTGGGTGGCTCAGTGGGTTAAAGCCACTGCCTTCACTGGGTCATGATCCCAGGGTCCTGGGATTGAGCCCCACATCAGGCTCTCTGCTCAACGGGGAGCCTGCTTCCTCCTCTCTCTCTCTTTGCCCTCCTCTCTGCCTACTTGTGATCTTGGTCAAATAAATAAATAAAATCTTTAAAATAATGCTACAACCAAAAAGCAAACCTGAATGGATGCCATAAAAATGAGAATGGATGAAGCAGAAGAATGAATCAGTGATATAGACAATAAATTATGAAAAATAATGAAGCTAACAATAGTAAACTTAGGGAACTCAGAGACTTATTAAAACAGAATAACATTCATATCATAGGAGTCCCAGAAAATAAAAAGAGAGAGAAAGGGGCAGAAGATTTATTCAAGAAAATTATACTTGAAACCTTCCCTAATCTGGGGAAGGATACGGATATCAAGAAACCAAGATGAACAGAGCACCCCCATTAAATGCAACAAAAGCCAAACATTGCCAAGACATTTCATAGTCAAATTCACAAAATACATAGACAAAGAAAGAATTCTGAAAGCAGCAAGTGAAAAAAAAAATCCTTAACCTACAAGGAAAGACAGATCAGATTCACAATAGAGCTGTCCACAGAAACATGTCAGGCCAGAAGAGAATAGGAAGATATATTCAATGTGCTGAATGGGAAAAATATGCAGCCAAGAATACTATTTCTAGCAAGGTTGTCATTCAGAATAAGGGAGATAAAGATTTCCAGAACAAACAAAAACTAAAGATATCATGACCATTAAAACAGCCCTGCAAGGAATTTAAAGTGAGATTCTTCAGTGGGGAAAAAAGACATATGAAAAGATGCTCAACATTACTTTTCATCAGGGAAAAACAAATCAAAACCACAATGAGATACCACCTCACACCTGTCAAATGGCTAAAACTAACAACACAGGAAACAACAGGTGTTGGCAAAGGTGTGGACAAAGTGGAACCCTCTTGCTCTGTTGGTGGGAATGCAAACTGATACAGGCACTCTGGAGAACAGTATGGAGGGTCCTCAAAAAGTTAAAAATAGAATTTCCCTCCAATCCAGCAATTACACTACTAGGTATTTACCCAAAGGATATAAAAATTTGAAGGGGTACATGCCCTCTGATGTTACAGCAGCATTATCAACAATAGGCACACTATGGAGAGAGCCCAAAAGTCCATTGACTGATCAATGGATAAAGAAAAGCTGGTATATGTATACATAGTAATATTACTCAGCCCTCAAAAAAAAAAAAGAAATCTTGACATTTGCAATGATATGGATGGAGCCAGAGTGTATTATAGTAAGTAAAATATGTCGGAGAAAGACAAATACCATATGATCTCATTCATATGTGGAACTGAAGAAACAAATACATGAACATATTGAAAGGGGGATAAAAAAAAAGGAGAGAGAGAGAAACAAGCTATAAGAGACTCTTAAGGATAGAGAACAAACTGAGGGTTTATGGAGAGAGGTGGGTAAGACTGGGATAGATGGGTGATAGATATGAAAAAGGTCCCTTGTTGGGATGAGTACTGGGTGTTGTACATAAGTGATGAATGACTGAATTCTACTCCTGAAACCAATATTGCACTGTATGTTAACTAACTAAAATTGAAAGAAAGAAAGAGAAGAAAGTGAGAAAGAGAGAAAGGAGGAAAGAAAGAAAGACTAAACAGGAAGAAAAAAAAAACATATATGTGTGTGTGTGTGTGTGTGTGTGTGTGTGTGTGTGTATGCAAGGAAACCATCTTGAATTATATAGATTTGCTTTAGTTAGACCTTAGATATGTGATGATTTTTCCTAACTCAGGAAAGTAACACAGTAGGCAAGCTGTTAAATTTTGCATGAGCTAAAGCATATTTTTGCTCTCCTAAGCCATACCTGTGCATATAGTTAAGTTTTGCGGGTAATTACTTCCAGGTGCTTGCCTATAGGAATTCATTGCAATGCAATGAAATCAGAGTAATAAACTCATCAGCAAAAATTAACCCATAGGCATGTTACAGAGACATGTATATTTAAATGGCATCAGTATTATAATTTGTGAATTCTGGATGTTTATGTTCTTGATGGAGACAATCTCCTCCTAGGTAATTAGGAAGATCTACATACAACTAGTTATGTTTAGCATTATCCTAATCTCATTAGAATATTATACATGCCCCATTTTTAAATGGGGCATTTAGATTTTTATCATTTATCATAAAGAAATCTTTATGATTTGATTGTCCCTTTGTTACAGTTAAGGAAAATACAATGCAGCTTTCTCTTTACTATTTCTTTTCATTGATTAACATTCTATTAACTGTCAAGGCATATTAAATTAAATATAAAATTATTTGGTGAAGAGAACCAAACCACTTTCTACAAATTTTCTATTTTAGCATTTTCTTAAAAAAAAAAAAATTCTCTTAGATCACTGAGTTGCCTTAATCACATATAAGAAAGATAGATTCCTGTCACAGCTGGTGCAACAAATCGACCAGGAAAACGTGAGGGTAAGAGAATGGTGAAAAGAAATTAAGAGACAAAGAGATGGGGGCAGGAGGGACAGTGAGGAGGATGTCCAACAGTGCCGATTTTATTCCACATCCTACAAGCATTTATAAGGCAGATCACAATAGAAGGACCTAGTCAGATGACTGCAGTTTCTATAACAAGTTTACATTAACTATAAGCAAACCTCATGATGCCAGGTAGTCTCGGCTAAAGCCATTAGCAAGACAATCAACCAGGGAGTGGGTTATGGGAGGTACAGAACAACAAGGACCAACTAAGAATTCATGACCCTGACCACATTGTTCCCTTCTGTAGGGAGAGGATGTGGGAAGTCACGTAGGCAAGCCCATGACACATAGCACAGACCCTTTCTCAGTGTTATTCAACTTTCCCGTCCTTAACCTTGTCAAGATGTCCGGACTTTGAAGGAGACACAAGTCAGGGCCTGGTTTGATCCTCGACTCCAACCGTGCCGTGGCCTCCAACAGATTCCCATCCATTTCAAGTGATTAGCTGTAGTACTTACTTAATGTTGTTGCATTTGAAAAAGATGAAAATGAAAATAAAATTGATCCTGATAAAAATCTCATGAAATTAAATTTAATTTCTATTGTCATATATTATACATTATATTGTATGTAACATTTATTTAATAATTCCTGCTATTAGAAACTTCCCCAAACTTGTAAATGAGAAATTAGAATACTCATATCAGATAATATCTTGGAACTAAAATTTATACATGTAAATAGATGTTATCAAACATAAAATTCCGAGGATTCTGAAAGACTACAGAGACTTTACACTGCCATTTATGTTGATATAAGGTAAATCATTTCCATTCTTATAAAGTCTAAGTAGATAATTAATTATAAAAGTAAATGTAAATAAAAATAAAACTATGTATTTTATGTGTAATTTTCATTTTTAAAGATTAATTTTCTCATATATTTTTGAATTGTATTCTATTTTTATTCAAGTCATTATGAAGTTCTTATAAAACAGTATTACTGAGCAATACTCAGGTAAGAAGACAACTTTAGTTGAGATATTTATCTTCATTTTTCCCAGCTCCCTCATTTCCACATAACATGCAGTAAGGAGCATTAAAAATGATGAGGGATGACTAATAGAACTCAACTCTTCCAGAACATTTGGAAAGAATGAAAATTGCATGCTAGAAACACAAATGATTCTTGAAATCACTTTTGTAAAAAATAAATAAAATTTTCAAAAAGTATAAAATTGAATTACTATAAAGAATTTTAGGAAAAAGGTAGAATTTATTTAATTTCAAATAACTGTGAGGCTAGATGAGGTTAAGTTTTGAATAAAAATAAATTTGGGAAGAATATTTTGATTCCACCAGTGCCTACAAGAAGTATATCACATAGTAGAGACCACCTAAGTACACATGGTAGGCCTTACTATAGGTTTAGTAGCCACTTTTTTTGAAAAAGAAGATAGAGGTTACCATAGAGAAGGTACTATTTTAGGTATCAGTTATTAATGATTTAGACAAAAACAATCCAAAACTTAGCATAGCAACGGATTTTTACTATTGTTTTTACCTGAAAGTAGATCACCTAGGACATCTCTGATTTAGATTCTGAGTCTAAATGTTGATCAACTTTGCTTTTAGCAATAGCTCTGAGATAACTGGGGTGTTGTTCCATGTGACTCTTGCTTTCTGGAGTAAGAAATATGAATACTGTTTTTATCATAGCAATTTCAGAATATAAGAGACAAATAGAAATACATGTTTTTGAGAGGATTAGGCTCCGAACTGATATTCTGTTCTTTCACCCACAGAAACTAGACAAAATAAGAGAAATGGTCTCTTATATTGAGGAATAGGGATATATATTCTGTATTTCATATGAGGCACATTCATCACATAAAAATATTAGGAATATCTAATTGTTGAGGATAAAGAAAAGATCAGGGAATATGGGTGGCTCAGGCAGTTAAGCAACCAACTGTTGGTTTCAGTTCAGGTCATGACCTCATGGGTTGTGAGATTGTGTTAAATAGGAAGTCTGCTTGAAGATTCTCTCCCTCTGCCCCTTCTCCCACTGACAGATACACTCTTTAAAATAAATAAACAAACCTTTAAAAGGTGAGATTCTAAAGCTTCAACTAGTGTCTGTGTGCATGTGTGTAGGAAAAAGTGGAGCTGAGTTCTTTGTAAGTTAAATATATATAGTAGAATATTACCACCTCTTTATCCAATAATAGTTGAATAATGTCCCCCTGAACTGGCAACTCCATAAATATCATCTATATCTTCTGGACGTAATAGGGAAAAAAAAACAAAAACAAAACAAAACAAAAAAAACAAGTATCTGGAGGCAACAAAGTCTGAAGAAGAGTGGTCATTCTGGTTGGGATTTCATTTTCAGAATGGGGGATATATAAAAAAACATAAGTGTCTTGGGGTGTTTGGGTGGCTCAGTTGGTTATCATCCCACTCTTGATTTTGGCTCAGGTCACGATCTCAGGGTCCTGGGATCAAGCTCCATGTCAGGTCCTGGACTGGGCATGGGACCTGCTTAAGATTCTCTCCTTCCTTCTCTGTTTGCCTCTCCCTTGTTGCTCCTACTTGTGCTCTCTCAAAACAAAATGTATGCCTCTTTTTATTGTTTCTGAGGTGGGTGAAGTTGTAGTCATTGCAGAGTGAAGGGATAGAAGGACTGCAAGCTTTCTGTCCATGTGAATCAGACAACCGATTTGTAGCAACAGTGGCCACTAGAGATATAGAAACATACAAAATAGAGTCAGAGAGGGGATCTCAAATTCTGTCTGACAACACTGGACTGATCTCTGAAACATAGCATGCAGAAAAGACTCAAAAAAACTCAACTAGAGATTAAAAGAACCTGAAACTTGGTGCTGCTTTGCAAGAATAAGACTTTGTAGTTCATATCCAACAAAGTTAATTGCTTAATAAAACAACAACAAAATCATTAATTATAAGAAAATAAAAAATCAGTCTTCACAACATAAAATTTTAAATGTTCAAAATACAGTCAAAATAATTTGACGTTTGAGGAACAAGGTAAATGGAGTGCTTTCTAAAGGGAAAAAAGACAGTTAATATGAGCCACCCTATGATGATCCAAATAGGAAGTATAATGTAAAAATAAAAACATTTTAAAAACATGTTCTCAAGGAATGATGAGATAGGATATCTCAATAAAGAAGTAAAACTATAACACGGATGGCATGGAGTACTGGGTATTATACGCAAACAATAAATCATAAAAAACTATATCAAAAACTAATGATGTATTGTATGGTGACTAATATAACATAATAAAAAAAGAAGTAAAACTCTAAAAAGAACCAAATGGAAATTTCTGAAATAAAAAATAGGAGAAATATTATTTCATGTCCTTAATAATAGAATTGTGATATTGAAGGATAACTGATGAATTTAATGATAATTCAATAAATACTATCCAATCTGAGAAGTGGAGAAACAATTTTGAAAAATATAAACAGAATCACAGAAGTATTAAGTATTTTGAAAGAGTCTAAAAAGGGTTATTAGACATTTAGAAGAAGAAAAATAATAGAAGTGATAATCATTTACTAAATCCTGGAAAATGAAAACATTTGATCTAAAGCATAAACTTACATATTTACATGTTTAATAAACACCAAGAAAGCTCCCTTTTTTTAAAAAAAAGACTGTGCCAACTCAAAATTAGATTCAAGCTCTTAAAAGCCAAAGGTAAAGCATTAGTTTTGAAATCAGCAACAGAAAAACTGTTTTGGCTACTCTAGGTACATATTTTCTATTACACAATGATTAACAAAGTTGTAGGACCAACACTACTTGACTTTAAGGCTTATTATGAAACTGAAATAATCAAAATACTGTAGTATCAATTTCTCATTAGATAAATAATCCAATTCTATTATGTGTAATTAAAAAACTCATAATGGAAAACTGATTTTAACAATGTATAAATGTAATTCCATGAAGATGGGAATTATCATTTAAAATAAATGGGTTTGGGACAATTGGATATCCATATGCAAAATAAGAGGAGCTTAATCCATATGTTACATCACATACAGATAATAACTCAAATTTGACCATCAATCTAAATGTAAAACTTAAACTATAAAATGTCTAGAACATAAAAAGATACATTTGTAATTTTTACAAAATTATTTTGTAATTTTTGCTAGGCAAAGCTTTCTTAGATATGACACCAAAAACATTATTATAAGATATTTATAAGTTGTCAATGATTCCATAAAAAAATTTGACTAGGGGTTAACTTTCTTCAAATGTCCTTGAATTAAAGAAAAAATTGAATTAAAGAAAAATTGAATTGAATTAAAGAAAAAATCAGAGTTGTTAAATATCCAAACAACAATTAAAGAAACAACCTAAAAAAAAAAACATAACTTTAGAAATCATAGAAATAAAATACACCCAATCCGGGGTTGTGGTAACCTTTAGGAGGGAGGCAGTATGACGAGTTGTGGAGTAACACAGTAACACTGTACTAGTACTAGTTCTCCTTGTGTGAAAGATAGGATCATGAATGTAAATTATATTATAAAAATACAAAATTAATGGACTAAAACAAAATAATATATAAAATAAATGAGTGAGTCAGACATAAATTAATAGTTAAAATTAATGGAATTTTATATACCTGAAATTTGTAATAAATGAGAATACTTCCTTATCTTGTTTATGGAATACTACAGGAAAAAATAGTAAATACATTGTCCTAGATAAATGTTGTTTTGCAGAGAAATTGAGAAAGAGAAAATATATATTTTGTTACATCAGCAACCTCCTAGGTACTCAAATTTTTTTTTTAATTTTTCCCCTAATTACCCAATTAGCTGGAATTCTCAGGAGTTAGGAAGTCTAATTATAGCAAATGTAAGCAATTTTATATCTTGTTTGGTCTAACTTTTAAACAATTTACCATTAGAAACTACTTATGGTACTTAATGAGTGATTATGCTAGACATCATACTTTACATGGGTTATGTTATTTTAACCTCATAATGTACAAGATGGAAATTTTAAATATTCAGTTTACACATGAAGAAATTAAGGTTACATTAGATAATATATTAAACCAAATTGTTCACAAAGTTTGAAGATATCAGGAATTTATCCTGTTCGGTTTGACTGCTAAATTCATATTATCATGACTAATTGAACCTGTCTCAACTCAGTTCTGGTAAAACATCAATGCGTTTTCCTTGGTAGTGAGAGAAATATAAATAATATATTTATATATGGTTTCTTTCTTTTTTTTTAATATTTTATTTATTTATTGGACAGAGAGAGATCACAAGTAGGCAGAGAGACAGGCAGAGAGAGAGGGGAAAGCAGGCTCCCCACCAAGGAAAGAGCCCGATGTGGGGCTCGATCCCAGGACCCTGGAATCATGACCTGAGCCGAAGGCAGAGGCTTTAACACTCTGAGCCACCCAGGCGCCCCTATATATGGTTTCTTATTTTGTTCATGCCTGAGCCTGGATGTATAACTCCCATATACTTGATTGCTATTGAAAACAAACAAACAAACAAACAAAAAAACCCTCAATTTTTTAAAAATAATATTTCTTAGTCTTTGAAATGTTTTTCAGTTTACTTTTCTTTCATAAAAGTTGGTATTACATTTTTTGCTGTATATGTGTCATCTATATTTATTTTTCCAGTTATTTAATTATTTTAAAAGAATATATTTATTTGGGGGACACCTGGGTATTTCAGTAAGTTAAGCATCAAATCTTGATTTTAGCTCAGGTCATGATCTCGGGTTGTAAGATTGAGCCCCACATTGGGCTCCATGCTGGGCATGGAGCCTGCCTAAGATTCTCTCTCTCCCTCTCCCTCTGCCCATCCCCTCCACTACAAGAAAGAAAGAAAGAAAGAAAGAAAGAAAGAAAGAAAGAAAGAAAGAAAAAGAAAGAAAGCTCACTTATATGTATATTTTTAATATGGAAATTTATATCTAGTACTATTTTTTATTATCACCTTATATTTTAAAACATATACTTTTTCTACTAAATACTTTTAAGAAAGCTTGATATATATCAAGCTTTCACAATACTAACTGGTGGGTCACTTAGGTTGCTTGTCACAATCTTATAATCATTATGGCCTAAAACATTCCTACCACTAAGACTACATTGCTTTGTTTTGCCAGACTTAGAACCAACTAATAAGGGAAAAAGTATGTTCTATAAAGAGAAATTCTGCCTTCTTTTGATTGTGGCTCATTTTGCAGCTAATGTGGCAACAGAATCTATATGATATGCCATTTTCTATGAAAGGTCTTTCAGGCCATTCTTAGATTCTCACTTTCAGTCAGATGATGACTACATCCTCTCTAAGGTGCCAAATTAGGATGTTCAACAAATAAGGGGTGCCTGGCTGGCATCAGAAGACAGCCACTCTTGATCTTAGGGTTATTAGTTTGAGCCTCCTGTTAGGTGTAAAGATTACTAAAATAAATAAGCTTAAAAAGGTTTTAAGGGACATTCAACAAATATGTAATATGTAAACACTATGAGAGAACAACAACAACAACCACAACCACACACACACACACACACACACACACACACTTTGTTGTGTACTATTTTTTAAAAACTGATGTCAACATATTAAAAACACATCAGCAAACCATGTTTATATATCAAGATCTAATCATTAGTGGTAAATTATCAAGAAAACAATTCTGTCCCATGGCTACTGACATCAAATATCATGTTCTTTTAAATACAAAACAAGTAATATTTCAATAACTCCTTGGGGTGCCTGGGTGGCTCAGCTGGTTGTGCGTCAGGCTCTCAGTTTTGGCTCATGTCATGATCTCAGTGCCCTGGGATCATGCCTTGAGTCCCCACACAGTAAGGAGTCTGCTTGAGAATTCTCTCTTTCTCTTTCTCTCTCTTTCTCCCTCTGCCCTTCCCCCTTCTTGAACCCTCTCTCTACCCCTCTAAAGTAAATAAATTTAAAACATAAAAAAATAAAGAAGAACACCTCAAATACAAATTTTTAAATGAATTTATTAATCCTAAAGTCTGTATACTTTCCACTGCAAACATTATACTTTATGTGTCTTTTGTAGATGTCATTCATATCTATCTTTAAAGTCCCCAAGCATTTTGAACTCCCAATATCTTCATGTATGCAAAGAATTCCGATGTGTAGAGAGAGGCTTCCCAAAGGACTCAGACTGAGTCACACAGTCTTAAATCAATTTATTTTCACTAATACAGATACACAAATTATAACTGCAGTCTTTAAAATATACTTTTTCTTTCTTTTTTTTTAATTTTATTCATTTATTTGACAGAGAGAGAGACCACAAGGCGGCAGAGAGGCAGGCAGAGAGAGAGGGAGAAGTAGGCTCCCCACCAAGCAGAGAGCCTGAGGCGGGGCTCGATCCCAGGACCCTGAGACCATGACCTGAGCCGAAGGCAGAGGCTTAACCCACTGAGCCACTCAGGTGCCCCAAAATATACTTTTTCTTAACTGTTGACATAGATTGATGATATGCTGCTTTCATGTTAAATAATAAACAGGAATGGTTTTGGTTTCATTGATTTTTCCTAATCTCTGTTTCAGAATCACCAATATTATTAAATTGTGTCTGTTAGATGGTACTGTGTTGTGGTATATACCCAAAGCATATTGGCCACTGATTCATTACTCTTCTACTTCATAAACTTCTCTCTAAGTAAAGAAGATACATATCTTCAATAAACCCAATCGAGGAAATAAAATGTTTCTCTTTCATCTTTGGGCTTTATGAAACACTTAATAAAGAGTTCATATGTATTAAAAAGCAGGAAGAATTATCTAATGTTTAGCTCTTTTGGTCAAGTTTTCCCCAGCTTACAATTATGTACATAAGTATGTGTGTATTGCACTGTATTTCAATCATTGTACTTCAATATTACACATAACTTTACTGAACATATTTTCTTTCTGAGTTATCCTAAAGCATAGGTTTCAAAGATATCATCTAATTACCAAGTCCTACAGAGAATTAAAACTTTTTATTTTAAGATTGTATTTATTTATTTGACAGAGAGAGAAAAAACAAGAGAGGGAACAGAAGCAGGGGGAGTGGGAGAGGGAGAAGAAGCCTTCCTGTGGAGCAGGGAGCCCAATGCAGGGCTCAATCCCAGGATCCTGAGATCCTGATCTGAGCCAAAGATAGCTGTTTAACAACTGAGCCACCAGGTGCTCTGAGAACTAAAACATCTATCCAAGAAAGAACATGTGTTAGAATCTTAAAACATAACTATAAATTTTTGGAAGTGCATGATGATATTACATTCTCTTAAACATGAATTAAAATATACAAAAATATTAAAATCTACTTGTATAGTGTAGTTATATGAAAATAGGTGGATATTTTCAGGATAAGAAACTGAGAGATAAATGCCTTAGCAATGCTCATTTCTAATATATTGTGAGCTCATCTGTATGAATTAATTTACTACTGAGTACCTTAATTGGAAATTTGAAAAATGGTGAAATATATAGGCCTCAAAAAATGCAGAAAAGACAGAAAATCAACCACTTTCCCGAAGGTAGGACATGCAGAGAAGTGAATCCAGAGTGATGGGAAGATAAACTGAGGGAGGGAGGGGCCTGCCCCTTGCAAGTGAGAGAGCAGTGAAGCACAAAATTGGAACTTTTAGAAGTCTGTTCCACTGTGGGACATCGCTCCAGAGGCTAAGCATGGCGTGGAGCCCTGGTGGGGACAGTGTGATCTCAGGACCTGCAGGGTCACAGAAAGACCAGGAGGGCCTTAGTGTGGCAGAGCTCCCAGGTGTTAGACCAGGGAAGCTGGATACAGAGATGGACCTGAAGAGTGCACTCTCAGCTCAGGGTTACCTTAAAGTCCATGAGTCACATGGTTAGTCACAGTTGGACCACTGTACTTGGAGCAGGGACCCCACAAGTGGCAGATCTGGAGAGATCCCCTCCTTCCTCCTCTGGGAGGAGGGCATGGGAGCATGGTACAGGAATTTGCTGGGTCTGGAGACTCCAAATGGGGCCATGTGCCAGAGATAGAAACTCTCAGTCACAAGCTGGGTGAGCACAGAATATGGCTGGAGACCAGGGAGATGGGAGGGATTGACTCCTTTTCTCTGAGGGACTACTTGAGGAGTGTGGCCTTGAGCTTTCAGGTCCTATGGGCCAGAGATTTGGAGGTCGCCATCCTCATTCCTGTGCTTCAAAGCTGTACAGAAAGAGGAAAGCATTCAGGGAACAAAAGCTACTAAGAGTGAACCTGAGCAGATTGTTTAGCCTGGCCCCTGACAAGAGTGGTTCAATTCTGCCTCAGGCAAAGACACTTGAGACTCACTACAATAGGCCCCTACCCCAGAAGATCAGCAAGAACATCCAGCCAAGACCAAGTTCTCCAATCAACAAGAACTGCAGAACTCCAGAGCTAGGGGAAAGCAATTCATGGAATTCATGGCTTTTTTCCCATGATTCACTAGTCTTGCAAAGTTAATTTTTTTAATTTTATTTTTTAAATTTTTATTTATTTTTATTTTTTATCTATTAATTTTATTTTTCCTTACATATTTGTAAACATTTTCTCTTTCCTATTTTAATGTTTTTAAACCTTTTTATCTTATCAATACCTCCTTTAAAAAATCTTTTTAAATTTTCATGGATATATTTTATCCTTTCCTTGTATTTATCCTTATTTTTTATATTCACATAGTTTTTTTTTTTTTTCCTTTAAAATTGTGGGATACAATTTCTTCTAATAGATCAAAATATACCCTAAATCTAGTGCATGGCTTGTTCTAGTCTCCAGCCTGATCACATTCTCTCTCCTTTTTTTTTTTTTCTTTTTCCAACCAACTTATCAACTCCTTTTTAGAATCCTTTTTAGTTTTCATCTTTGCAGTCATATTCCATCCCTTCATTGTGTTTACCCTTATTTCCATACATATATTTAAGTTTTTCCTTTTTTTACATTTTGGGAGGTAGTTTCTTCTAAGAGACTAGAATACAGCCAGAATCAACTAGATGGCTCTGTTTTATTCACCAGTCTGATAGACTTAGAATATATATTTCCCCCTTTCTTCTCCCTCCAGTTTTGGATCTGATTTGGTTAGCATACATTTTTCTGGGGTCTTTGATCCGTTTTAGTATTTTCTTTTCTCATTCTTCTATTCTTATCTGGATAAAATGACAATGTGGAAAAACTCAACACACACACACACACACACACACACACAAAAGAACAAGAGGCAGTACCGATGGCTAGGGACCTAATCAATATGGACATTACTAATATGTTGGAACTAGAGTTCAGAATAAGAATTATCAAGGTGATAGCTGGGCTCAAAAAACACATGGAAGATATTAGAGAATACCTTTCTGGAAATAAAATCTCTTTCTGGAGAGATAAAAGAATTAAAATCTAACAAAGTTGAAATTAAAAAAAAAGTTATTAATGAGGTGCAATAAGAAATGGAGGCTCTTACTGCTATGATAAATGAGACAGAAGAGAGAGTTAGTGATATAGAAGGCCAAATAATGAAGAATAAAGAAGCTGAGCAAAAGAGAGACAAACAACTACTGGACCATGAGGGGAGAATTCGAGAGATAAGTGATACCATAAGAGAAAACAGTGTAAGAATAATTGGGTGGGGCCCCAGAAGAAGATAGAAGGGCAGAAGGTATATTGGAGCAAATTATAGTTGATAATATCCCTAATATGGCAAAGGGAAGAAGCATCAAATCCAGGAGGCATAGAGAACTCCCCTCAAAATCAATAAAAATGGGTCCATGCCCCATCATCTAATAGTAAAACTACAAGTCTCAGTGACAAAGAGAAAATCTTGAAAGCAGCTCAGGACAAGAGGTCTGTAATATACAATGATAGAAATATTAGATTGGCAGCAGACTTATCCACAGAGACCTGGCAGGTCAGAAAGGACTGGCATGATATATTCAGAGCATTTAATGAGAAAAATATGCAGCCAAGAATACTATATCCAGCTAGGCAGTCATTGAAAACAGAAAGAGAGATAAAAAGCTTCTAGGACAAATAAAAATTAAAAGAATCTGCAAACACCAAACCAGACCTATAGGAAATATTGAAAGAGGTCCTTTAAGCAAAGAGAGAGCCTAAAAGTAGTAGGCCAGAAAGGAACAGAGACATTATATAGTAACAGTTATCCTACAGGCAATACAATGGCACTAAATTCATATTTTTCCATAATTATCCTGAATGTAAATGGACTAAACATCCCAATCAAAAGACACAGGGTATCAGAATGGAAAAAAACAAAACAAAAACAAAAACAAGACCCATGGATAAACTGTCTACAAGAAATGCATTTTAGATCCAAAGATACCTCCAGATTTAAAGTGAGGAGGTGCAAAATAATTTATCATGTTAGAGGACATCAAAGAAAGCTGGGGTGGCAATCCTTATATCAGATCAATTAGATTTTAAGTCAAAAACTATAATAATAGCTGAGGAAGGACACCATATCATACTTAAAGTTCTGTCTAACAAAAAGATCTAACAATTTTATATATCCGTGCCCCTAACATCAGAGCAGCCAATTATATAAACCAATTAATAACAAAATCAAAGAAACACATCAACAATAATACAATAATAGTAGGGGACTTTAACACTCCCCTCACTGAAATGGACAGATCATCCAAGCAAAAGATCAACAAGGAAATAAAGGTCTTAAATGACACACTGGACCAGATGGACATTACAGGTATATTCAGAATATTCCATCCCAAAGGAACAGAATACACATTCTTTTATAGGGCAGATGAAACATTCTCCAGAATAGATGGCATCCTGGGTCTCAAATCAGGTCTCAGCCAATACCAAAAGATTGGGATCCTTCCCTGCATATTTTCAGACTGCTATTCTTTAAAACTAGAACTCAACCACAGGGGGAAAGTTGGAAAGAACTCAAATACATGGAGGCTCAAGAGCATCCTACTAAAGAATGAATGAGTAAACCAGTCAGGAAATATAAGAAGAATTTTAAAAAAATCATGGAAACAAATGAAAATGAATACACAACCTAACACTACAACTAAACGTGCTGAAGAACGAATGGCAAAGAAAGCCTAAACCCAGTAGAGAAGAGAAATAATAAAGATCAGAGAAGAAATCAATGAAATAGACACCAAAAGAACAATAGAACAAATCAATGAAAATAAGAGCTGGTCACTCGAAAGAATTAATAAGATTGATAAACCCCTGGCCAGACTTTTCAAAAGGAAAAAAAGACCCAAATCAATAAAATCATAAATAAAAGAGGAGAGATTATAACCAACACTAAAGAAATACAAACAATTACAAAAGTATAGTATAAGCAACTATACACCAGCAAATTTGACAATCAGGAAGAAAAAGATGCATTCCTAGAGACATATGAACTACCAAAACTGAACCAGGAAGAAATAGAAAACCTGAGCAGACCTATAACCAGTAAGGAGATTGAAGCAGTAATCAAAAATCTCCCAACAAACAAGAGCCCAGGGCCAGATGGCTTCCCAGGGGAATTCTACCAAACATTTAAAGAATAATTAATTCCTATTCTCCCCAAACTGTTCCAAAAAGTAAAAATGGAAGGAAAACTTTCAAACTCATTTTATGAGGCCAGCATTACCTTGATCCCAAAACCAGACAAAGACCTCATCAAAAAAGAGAATTACAGACCAATATCCTTGATGAACACAGAGGTGAAAATCCCCACTAAAATATGAGCCAATAGGATCTAACAGTACATTAAAAGCATTATTCACTATGACCAAGTGGGATTTATTCCAGGGCTGCAAGGTTGGTTCAACATCCACAAATCAATCAATGTGATACAATACGTTAATAAAATAAAGAACAAGAACCACATGACACTCGCAATAGATGTTGAAAAAGCATTTGACAAACTACAGCATCCTTCCTTGAACAAAACTCTTCAAAGTGTAGGGATAGAGGGTACATTCCTCAATATCATCAAAGCCATCTATGAAAAACCCACAGCAAATATCATTCTTAATGGGGAAAAACTGAGAGGTTTTCTCCTAAGGTCAGGAACAGAGCAGGGATGTCCACTATTACCATTGCTATTCAACATAGTACTAGAAGTCCTAGCCTCAGCAATCAGATAACAAAAATAAATTAAAGGCATCCAAATTGGCAAAGAAATCAAACTCTCACTCTTTGAAGATGATATGATACTTTACGTGGAAAACCCAAATGACTTCACTCCAAAACTGCTAGACCCATACAGGAATTCAGTAAATTGTCAGAATTTAAAAGCAATGCACAGAAATCAACTGCATTTCTATATACCAACAACAAGACAGAGGAAAGAGAAATGAAAGAGTTGATCCCATTTACAACTGCTCCCAAAACCATAAGATACCTAGGAATAAACCTAACCAAAGATGCAAAGAATCTGTACTCAGAAAACTATAAAGTAGTCATGAAAAACATGGAAGAAGACACAAAGAAATAGAAAAGTATTCCATGCTCATGGATTGGAAGAACAAATACTGTAAAAATGTCTATGTTACCGGAAGCAATCTACACATTTAATGCAATCCCTATCAAAATACCATCCTTTTTTTTTTTCAAAGAAATGAAAGAAATAGTCCTAAAATTTATATGGAACCAGAAAAGACCCTGAATAGCCAGAGGAATGTTGAAAAAGAAAGCCAAAGTTGGCGATATCACAATTACAGACTTCAAGCTCTATTACAAAGCTGTAATCATGAAGACACTATAGTACTGGCACAGAAACAGACACATAGATCAATGGAACAGAACAGAGAGCCCAGAAATTGACTTTCAAATCTATGGTTAACTAAACTTCTACAAAAAAGGAATGAAAGTCCAAAGACAGTCTCTTCAACAAATGGTGTTGGGAAAATTGGACAGCAACATGCAGAAGAATGAAACTGGACCATTTCCTTACACCATACACAAAAATAGACTAAAAAATGGACGACAGACCTCAATTAAAACAGGAATCCATCAAAATCCTAGAAGAGAACACAGGCAGCAACCTCTTTGACCTCAGCTAGAGCAACTTCTTCCTAGAAACATCACCAAAGGCAAGGGAAGCAAGGGCAAAAATGAACTATTGGGATTTCATCAAGATCAAAAGCTTTTGCACAGCAAAGGAAACAGTCAA
>NW_019154086.1:78440124-78545507 GCF_002288905.1 Enhydra lutris kenyoni | reverse complement strand
AAAAAAAAAAAAAAACAAAACAAAAGACAAATGACAGAATGAAAGAGATATTTGCAAAATCACTTATAAGATAAAGGGCTAGTATCCAAAATCTATAAAGAATTTATCAAACTCAACACCCAAAGAACAAATAATCCCATCAAGAAATGGGCAGAAGACATGAACAGACATTTCTGCAAAGAAGACATCCAGATGGCCTATAAATACATGAAAAAGTGCTCCATATCACTCAGTATCAGGGAAATACAAATTGAAACCACAATGAGATACCTCACACCAGTCAGAATGGCTAAAATTAACAAGTCAGGAAACGCAGATGTTGGAGAGGATGCAGAGAAAAGGGAACCCTCCCCTACACTGTTGGTGGGAATGCAAGGTGGTGCAGCCACTCTGGAAAACAGTGTAGAAGTTCCTCAAAAAATTGAAAATAGAGGTACCCTACCGCCCAGCAATTGTACTACTGGCTATTGACCCTAAGGATACAAATGTAGTGATCTGAAGGGGCATGTGCACCTGAATGTTTATAGAAGTCATGTCCACAATAGCCAAATTATGGAAAGAACTTAGAAGTCCATCAACAGATGAATGGATAAAGAAGTGGTATATATATATGTGTGTGTGTACACACACACACACACACACACACACACACACACACACACACAGTGGAATACTATGCAGCCATCAAAAGAAATGAAATCTTCCAATTTGCAACAACATGGATGGAACTAGAGGGTATTACATTGAGTGAAATAAGTCAATGAGAGAAAGACAATTATCATATGGATCTCTCTAATTGAGGAATTTGAGAGGCAGGGCAGGGGGTTGTGGGATGTAGGGAAGGAAAAAATGAAACAAGATGGGATTGGTAGAGAGATAAATCAAACCATAAGAGACTCTTAATCTCAGGAAACAAACTGAGGGTTGCTGGGGGTGGATAGGATGGTTGGGTTATGGACATTGGGGAGAGTATGTGCTATGATGAGTGCTGTGAAATGTGCAAGTCTGATGATTCACAGTCCTGTACCCCTGGGCATTAATAAATTATATGTTAATTAAAAAATGAATATTTCAGAATATTTCAGAAACACATTCATGAAATACATTAATGTATTTCTTTGTTCCACCAAATGCTGAGGAACTTTACTTATATTTATGTTTTACATATTTTATTTTATATTTTATGTATTATTTATATATATACATTTTTATATATTTCATACATAAAATTGCATTTGTAAAAAATATATTTGTTCTGCCTTTATATCTTTTATTGGCTATAAACTGGGTTAAGTATTCTTTTCCTGATTCAATTCATGTTACTGCAGAAGGCCTCCAACACTTCTTATGATAACTTGGCTGACACCTTATTATAGTCCTTTTGTATAAGCTGATTTTTTTATTAGTTTTATTGAGTTGTAAATTACCCTGAGTAATACTCATCCTTTTTAGTCTACCATTAAATGAATTTTGATAAACTGATACAGTTATATAACCATCATAACACAGATATAGAAATTTCTCATTACTCAAAAGCCCATTTTTTCCAGTAATTCAAATAAAAGGAAGAATACAAAATGTAATTGATTTTGACTTCATTTTCTCTACTATAATGCATGTAAGAATCATTGATGGTATTTTGTATGGTTGGTTTCTTTTTACTGTTAAGTAGAGTTGCACTGTATGGAAGTATTATAGTATATTTATTCATTCAACAGTTAAAAGATCATTTTATTGTTTTCAGATTCTGTTAATTATGAAACAGCCCCCTCTAAGTATTTGCATATAGGCTTTAGTATAAACATATATTTTCATTTCTGTTGGACTAATCTATTACATTTGCTTCTTATGCATATTTTAAAAATAATATTTGGTTTCTACAAAATATCTTGCTGGGGTTTTAAGATTATATTGAATTTTTAAATCTGTTTGAGGAGAACTAACAACTTAAAAATTCTAAATTCCATTTATACCTTGACTTCTGTCATCAGGTTTTTTTCCACTTTTCAATATACAGAACTTGCATAACTTTGTTAGAATTATACATAACTTTTAAATGATTTCATGTGCTTTAGTAAATGATACTTCTTTCAATTTTAATGTTCATTTGTTTTCTGTGTTGAGGAATATAATTACTTTTTGTATATTGACCTTATATTCTCTGACCTTGCTAAATTCACCTATTAAAATTATTTGCATATTTGTTTGAAAATTTGAGTAGATATCTGTTTCTTTTGTTGCAGCTTTCTTGTTCTCTTTCAATCTCTATGTCTTTTTTTTTTCCTTTTACCTTATTTGATCCATGATGATTTAAAGCTATTAACTAAGAGGGCTGACAATAAGCATACTGGTTTTGTTCTAATTGTAAGGGCAAAAAATATGTGTTTAATCATTGAATATGATGTTATCCATAGAGATTATTAATGTCTCTTAATTATGTTAAGGAAATTTCATTTAATTCTGAATTTTCTGAGCTACTTTTTAGGATTAGTGAATATCCAATCATGCAAGAGCTTTTACTGCATCTATTTGTGCTTTATGTGTTTCTCTCAAATTTGGATTTTTTTTTTCATTTTCATTCCATGATAAATACTTTCCCATTTTACTTGTAATACAAATTTTGTGTTGGACCCATCAGTTATTTAGAAGTGTGACTAATTTCCAAATATTTATGAATA
Source organism: Enhydra lutris kenyoni (assembly GCF_002288905.1). NCBI lineage: Eukaryota > Metazoa > Chordata > Mammalia > Carnivora > Mustelidae > Enhydra > Enhydra lutris. The sequence continues at coordinate 78,542,829 of NW_019154086.1, read as the reverse complement.
TCAATGTTATCATTTTAGTATTATTTTCTTGCTTAATTCCATGTAGCCAAAGAATATTCTTTGTATAATTTAAAGTCTTTTTAATTTATTGAGTTGTGTTTATCACATAGAATATGATCTACCTGAGTGAATCATGCACATTTAAAAAGAATCTGCATTCTGCTGTTGTTAGGTAGGGTTTTCTATTAAGTCTACTGCTGAGCTTGACTAAGCCATGCTTTATTTTATTCCCATGTTGTTTGTTTTCTAGAATTTCTATCTGAGTCTTATAGTTTTTTATTTATTGGCTTAAATTCACCACCTGTTAATGCATGGTGTCTTCCTTTTCACCTAGAATACTTAATGCAGTAATCTAGTCAGAAAAAAATTCCTTGATGGTAATGTCAACATGAAAGATATTTGTGAGATTTGGTTCCAAGTCAGTCTTTTGATTGCTTTGAATCTTAATATTAGGTTATCAGGTCCTACCACAGGGGTGGTCCCTCTCCACTCTTTTGTTTTCTCCCCTAGTATTGGACCAGTTTTGTTGTTAGTTGACAGTTTGGAGCCTGATAGCAAAGGTTGAAGGTGAGTCTCTGTATTCTGCATCAAAACTTGTGTTCAAGTCTCAAAAAAGGGGTATCCTCAGCCCTGCCTATTTTTCACAATGGCAGCCAACAACTAATTTTTATCTTGGTTATCATTGTAGAAGAAAGTATTTCTAGTTCCCTCTACCTTATCCCCAGCAGTGAGAGACTTTTAACTTTATTAGTATAGAATCTCTAGTGTTCTTTCCTATTTCACCTCTATGAGTAAATGCTTATTTTTCTCTCACATTCTCCCTCCTACAATTGGTCTTCATCCTGGTCCAGACAGCAACAGGATTTCTACCCCTTTTCTCATAGTATAAGGCTTGACTCATCATAGTAAGTCAGGGTCTGTGTGGGTTTGAGTGCATTTCCTGTCGTAAAAGTTGATTCACTCCTTTTACAAGTGAAATGGGTTCTTTTTGTGAGTATCACATGGAAGTTCACATAGAAAATGGATAACTATATATCTGGTTTTAGGTGCTTTTATACTTTTATGCTTAGTCTCTACTTGCCCTTTAACAATTTATGAAAAATTTATCTGGATTATTTTGACCCACTTTTATGGCACCCAGCCACCCTCCCCCTGCCCCATGCTTCTCCATGGATGAATAATTGCTTGTGCCTTGTCTCTTCTAGAGGGATTTATCATTTCTTATGTTTCAGACTACTTTAATTACCTGCAACTCTCATGGGTTCAAGAAAATTTATGATTGATTTATCCATATTTTTTCTTGTTATTATGCTGAGAGTATCACCCTTTCAAGCTATATATACCTTAAGCAGAAGTGGAATAAATTGTGACTATAAGGTTTCTCTTTGTTTTTAAATTGCAATATATTACTGTGATGTGGCTATGATTATTTTTTTTGTATTTATTATTCTTATAGATGGGCCATATTCCTGTATGTGCCTTCATATAGTTCATCATTTTTTTCAAAATCTGCAGTCATTATATCTTCAAATTATTCTTCTGTCATCCTAACTTTTTGCCTTTAGGGTTCTAATTAAATATGTTAGATTATGTCCCATACATCCCTTCCACTCTTTGTACCTATTACTCATCTCTTCATTTGTTTGAATATAATATAAGTATGTCTTCTCTTTTGCTCTGTTCAATATGCTGTTAATACTATATGAATATTAATTTTAGTTTTTTTTCAATTAATGCTAGGATTTTCATGTGATATTTTTCATCTTTTCCTTCCTTATTTTCTCAAAATATCAATCATATTTTTGTCAATATCTGCTAATTCTATTTTTTTGGATCATTTACACATACTTTTCCATATCCTATTTTTTTTTTTAGTTTTCTTACATATGGTTGTATTCCTACATGCTTTGAAAGTATTAAATGAATGTTAACATTTGTAAATTGCATTACTTTTCAGCATATGTAATTGGCTTTTAGTTCCTCCTACTAGAAGTAAAGGATATTTCTCCAATATTGAAATTAGAATTGATCATGTTGCTGATTTGACTAATAAACATTAGTGGATGTGGTATGAGTGTATGTTTTCAAAGTCATTTTGTGTGTTATTTACTGTCTTTTGCTTCTGCCATCATGAGTGTACTCTAGAAAGACCACTAGCCACAGAAGAATATAGATAAGGCTTGAATCTCAGCAATGGTCAGGAATAAGAGTCAAGGTCAGCTGAACAAAGCTTAGATAAGACCAAACTGTAGATACTAGAACGTGTGAATATAAAAAACAAATGATTGTTGTTCAAGCCAATGAGTCTTGGTGTGCTTTATTATACAAAATTATTGGAATAATAGCTGACTGTTCCAGGAAACATATATTAAGAAAATAAATAGTAATTCTGAACTGTTATCTTTCTGTAAAGAGTATTTATGTTTCTTGTGAAAGGTTGGTAGAGAATATTACTTCAATCTAGCTTGACATTAGGTATGGTTCTTTGGAATCTTGCATGAAAACTAGACATTTTTCTTAGGTATGGTTCTTTGGAATCTTGCATGAAAACTAGACATTTTTCTTAGGGCTCATTATTTCTAGCTAATTGTCTTCCTGTCAAGAAAAAAATATTAGAATTCTGATTTAAAAAAAAAAATACAGCAGCTTCTTTATGCTGGATTTCTTTTAGCACTGACCCCCTTAAGCATGCACGCTTACACACACATACACACACACAAACACAGAGATTTGGAGGCGATAGATGCCTTAGGAAGATTGTGCTCTGAATGACAGAACTGTTGCAGCTGTCTTTCCTCTAGGATTTGGTCCTCTGATCCCTGGCTATGTCCTAATTTTCAATGTCCTAAATTTCAATGTATGTCTCCCCAGGCCATTATAACCACTCCAAATTCTAGATTGCTATTTTCTGTTTAGTTACTATTCTCTATACCAATAATCAGAAAATATAAAAAAAAAAATCAGCAGAATAAAATAGGTTTGTCTCATTTAGTTTATCTTATATTCTGGTCCCTGAAGTTCTCTCTGACTTGAGTGCCTTCCAAAACCTTAAAGAGAGTTGTGTTGTTTTTGTTGTAAATAATGATGATGATGATGATCATGATGGTAATGATAATGATGATAACAACCACCTAGAATTTTAGCTTTTCTAAGTGGATGGATTATTTTGATATAAGCTGAAAGTAGTAATCTGTCTTCTTCTTTAGGTAATGTTTATTTCCTTCCTTGTGGCTAATGGGCTGTTGTCACTTTTTCTAGATATACTGTGATTTCACTACATTTGTACCAAGCTGAGAATTTATTTTTATTTATCTTGTTTGGAAATCAGCATGCTTTTTTTTTTTTTTTTTGAAAAACACAGGTCTTTCTTCAATTCTAGAAACTTAATAATTTTCATTTCTAGTATTCTTTATCTTCCATGTTATGTAATTTATTCCATTGGAACCACATTTGTACCAGTTATATAGTATCTCTTCTTCATACTTCTTAATTTCTTTTATGATTCAGAACACTTATATAAATCACTGTTGCCAATGTTGGCGATAAGGATATTTAAGACAGTTTTATGTTTCTTTTGGATAAGTTGACTAGAGTGATATAGTGCCCAATATATTAAGTATGCAATGTGGCAGTGTTTGTGCATGTGAATGTACACTATAATATTTAGTAGGACAGTAAAACACTTTTAACAAAACAATCCAACTGATAGAAGTGCTTGCCATATTCAGATACCACAAAAACTACAATGGCAGTATCTACATAAAGACAACAAAAAAGTTTGGCAAGGAACACAAAACCACAGATGGTTGTAGGTGGCAGTCTCTTAGCAGCAGAAACAGATTTTCCTGAGAAAACATTTCATCAAAACTTCGCTTTGAACCAGTCTGTTCTGCCATATTGATAGCAATATTCAGGAAAAAAAAAAATCTTTGCTAACATACAATCAGAAGTTGGGAACTTTTTAATATGGTGGTTATACTTTAAAAAGGGAGATAAGATAAATGTATAGTACTAATCTCATTTCCATTATGTGATTTTAAAAGATTTTATTTATTTATTTAACAAAGAGATTACAAGTAGGCAGAGAGGAGGCAGAGAGAGAGGGGCAAGAAGGCACCCTTTAATTCACCCTTTAACTCATCTGTAAATAAACAGTTTAACTCATCTGTAAAATAAACATATAATTTTTGTCTCATGAGTTTTTTATAAGAAAAAAATAGAATATGCAAAGCATTTAAAATAACACCAAGCTTTAATTGCTCCAAAATAATGGATAATAAAAATATTTAAAAGTTTTTACATGCAGGATGATAGTAACTTAGGTATCTAATTATTGATCTTCAATATTTTTCAACAACTACTATTATGATCAACTCCACTTTAATAGCCTAAATTTATATAAGGTATATATGTTTATTGCTTAATAAATATCAGTATAGCATTCTCCATATTGTATATTTATCTTGGAAGTAAATTAACTTTTTCTTCTTCAAATATATTCCTTAGTATTGGACCTATTTCCTGCTTTAGAAAATTATGCTGTAAAAAAAAATGTATTTTCTTTAATGTTCTCCTTTACAGTTTCAGGAGCATACACCTTAAATATATCCATTATTAAAACCTATTGAAACACAGTCATATTTATCAAATTTTTTATATACATTTGATAAAATAAGAAGGGATGACAAAGAAATAAAAAGTGGTATTTATACTCACAGAGTTTAGCAGAGTTAAACACATTTGCTTTAAATTTAAGATTATAAGTTTAAAATGTCATCTTCAATAACAACAAAATGTAACCACAATAAAAATGTAAAATAGAAAAGATTTAGCCAAGGTTATTCATAACTGATAAAAATGAGTTATGGAAAAAAGACTAAGAGATCCAGCTTGGTATGTTACAAGTAGTGGGGAGGCCTTGCCCAGGGGAAAAAATGGACAGAGAAATTGGAAAGAATATCTTCCTTAGAGATAGAGAGCAAAAACTAAGGTGAAGGCTGAACTAGCCAAAAGAAGGTAGTTCACAAACTAAAAGACTTAGAGAGAACTTCAGGAAGATTTTATTAATTGCAGTGTTATAAGTCAGAGTAAGGAGAAAGCATTGAAAAAACACACTACTATCTTTCGACACTAGTCTTCCTTAAGTGTCAGTGCTCCAAGGGGGGTGGGGATCAAACATGTTTTCAGTTGAGGTAATTTAAATAGATGTTGTTGTCTAAATATTAAGATAATAATTCAGCACAGTTTTAAGGGAACACTAAATTTGTATTTTTTTTTTTCCTCTAACTGTTCATGGAAAATGACTACTTATTTTCATTCAGCACATAATATCCCACAAAAAAAAATGTTTTTAAAAGGAAAAAATAATTGTTTGGTCATACTGTACTCAGAATTCATTTAAATACTTTTTCCATTACAAAATTTTATATTAATTCAGCTGTCTGTGTACTATCAATACATTTCCATAACATAACATTTAGTTTCTTTTTGTTGACTTTCTTACAAAATGTTTTTTCTGATTGATCACAATAAGAAGGAGTTAAAACTTAAAAAAAAATCATTTTAATGATTTCATTTAAATGAATCTCAAAAAAGAATAAGATAAATAGGAAAACACATGTCAAACATAAACTTTCTCCATAACAGCAGCTCTGAGGAAAAAAAAATAAAAAATAAAAAAGCACAATTTTTTTTTTGTATCAATCAATTAGAGAATATATGATTTTACAATTTTCTGGTGAAGAAGAATGCATATTATCCCTGAGTTCTAATAAAAGTAAAATAAAACTTCTGTGACATTATGGTTAATATTTAAATGTATGAGGTTTTGTTGTAGGAAGCAATAATCCATTTACCCAGAGAAGATTTTCAAAAATCACATTTATAGGGTGCCTGGGTGTTTCAGTCCAATAAGTGGTTAAGTGTTTGTCTTCAGCTTAGATCATGATTTCTGGGTCCTGGGATCAAGCCAGCCTCCAAGTGGGGCTTCCTGTTCAGTGGGGAGTCTGCTTCTCCCTCTCCCTCTGCCCCTACCCACCTCATGCTCTCTCTCTCTCATACTCTCTCGTGCGCTCTCTCTCTCAGATAAAATCTTAAAAGAAAATCGTATTTGCTCCTCATCTTTTCAATTCTGACACAGCATCCTGGGATATTATTTATTGACAAAACAGAAACTTCCTTTCCCCAATTATGCCCAACCTACTAGGAAATTACAAACGTATATTGTTAAAATAATGATCATTAAAAATCATTGGCTGTTATGCACAAAATCAAAAGGAAAAAGGAAGGAAGGAAAGAAGGAAGGGACCAATCTATTCAGAATCTTGAGAACAATCTGAACAAAAGAAAACTGAATATTAGTCTAATAAAAATTTTAGAAACAACATGTGCAAATTATCACTCTTACCAAATATTGATTTGATTTCATGAAAATATCTTCTACAACAATGGGAATAAAAAAATAATTACTTTATATTTGAAAGCACAAAAAAGTTCAGGTCTTGTAATTTCCATCAAGTATCGCCTTGTCTAATCATTAATGGCAAAATGTTAGTAATGAAAGAAAAGTAAGCCAAGTGACAGCTTTCCTTATGTTCACTCAGCAAATACATGCTTAGCCATTTTATACCATCTGGTACTCAAATGTTAGAGCAGTGAATGACTGGTGGATAAAACAGTGTTGGGATATCAGTGGGGAGAGTCAACTAAAAAAAGAGAAAGGTTTCCAACTGTGACAAGAGATATAAACAAAGGACCTGAGTGGTCATTCCCCATGAAGTACAGATAGTTAAGAGAGAAATTGGAGTCAATGGGAAGTTAGAGTTGATAATCTAGGTTGGAGGCCCCACTGCTACATCCTTTAGTCTGCTGTACTTTGAGAAATAAATAAACGCTGTAAAAATAACACTTGGATGAAAACCAAGCTGCTTCCAACACACAAATCAATACTGTTTATAAAGGAGGAATTTTTGCTCAGAGCTGTGTCTCATGTATGTTGTTGTTGCATGTGTGACTATTTGGTCAGTTGGTTTTAATACTTTTATTGCAGTTAGTTATGGCAGGTATTAGTAAAGGTAGAATTTATGATTCTGCCGTATTTTGCCATAATTTCTGGGTAGTTGAAAAATACTTCTCAAAAATGTGCTGTAACTATCCTTAGTATAAATAACATGACTGAGAAAGACTAGGGGTACTGATGGTCAACCACCATTTGGTATTTTAAATTATCAGAGGAAAACAATAAGCTATATAATTTTATATAATATAATTTCCAAATTTCAATGATCTAGTATAATTATTAGGGTCTTCCCACTCCACAATGTGGAAATGACACTTCAGAAACTTAAAAGTGATATGTTAAATCTAAATTACATTTGAGGTTTGTATCAATTTCCAAAATCTGATATACCATTTTATGTGCCTGGTTATGCCTCCCATTAAACTCCAAAGTGAAACCTTTATTACAACTAAGCTCATTTTTATTTTTCATGGTTCACACATAGCACTTGCTTTGGCAATATATACACCAAAATTTCATTGTTCACATCTAGAAACTACTTTCAGTCTGCAGTGTCTTCTTCTCTGACTTAGCCTAACTTGGCATTTCTCCAAGTCTGGCTTCCTCAGTAATGTTTCCCTCATGATGGCTGCCTATAAAGAGCATATCTATTAAATGACACTCTGGATGTGACCTATAGCTTACTGTCATGTTCTCTAATGGTAGTAGCATAATTTAGCATACTTACCCCTATCACTTTTCAGGGTTATTTCATATTTCATTTTTTCCCTACAATTTGTGTGTATGAACAATTAGTCTCTTCAAGTGGATTATAAATTATTTTTGAGCAAGGGATGAAACAGTACCAGGCACAAATTCATTTTAGTTAGAGTTTCATGATAAACGAAAAGACCATTTTAGGATTCCTGTTTACTTAGTGTGAGATTAAGCACAAGAATTTTGTGCTTCAAAATTACTGAATAGGCTGGAAGAATAAAGACAGACAAACATGAATGCCTCTAACTTCCTGCTTTACCTACAGCTTTCAGAGAATTAGAAAGATGTTCCTCTCATTAAGGTAAGGAATTGCAGGATTTCCCTATTCATATGCACATCTTCCTGGCTTATTCGAGCAGGTGATTCAGAAAGGAACATTTCAAAATCACCCCAAGTTTATCTGTACGATGATGTGGAATGAATAGTAAATCTTTAGTTTTTCTTCTAACTTCCAGATTTCACATGATTCCATTTCATTGGTGGGACAAAAATAAGGAGTCTCTGTCAGCACAGGAGTCTGGGAAATGTAGTTCCTAAACTTACAACTTCAGCAAGAAAATGAAGAGTGCAATATGGGAGAAGGGTGGTTAAGAGGTTTTTCTAAATTGTACCCAGCTGTTGGCTGCATATTTATATAGAAATGTGTCAATTATTTGAAGTCATTTATCTAAAAACAAACAAACAAAAACCTTTTAATAAATTAATTAATTCTTATAAATTCACTATTTTTTTTTTAATTTACTTGACAGAGAGAGAAAGATCTCAAGTAGGCAGAGAGGCAGGCAGAGAGACAGGCGGAAGCAGGCTCCCTACTGAGCAGAGAGCCCAATGCGGAGCTGGATCCCAGGACCCTGAGATCATGACCTGGGCCGAAGGCAGAGGCTTAACCCACTGAGCCACCCAGGCGCCCCTAAATTCACTATTTTAAGATTAAAACTACTATTTATATAAGAGTCCCTCAATTAGTAAGAGCTGATGAAAATAGTTTTGTGGTGTCTTGTACAGACAGAATAACCACCTTATTTTTCAGACAGAACAGCTGGTGGCAGCAATACATCAGGAGAAACTAGTTGGAGATGTATTAATGATCCCCATAGGTAGATGGGACTATGAACAGTAAGTCACTGAACCTGAAGTTTTATGAAGACTTAAAATGTTTTAAAGTTTTAGATTACTCAAGGAGCAGAACAACTACACTCCATCCCCAAAGCATTCATACAACATGGGTTGTAACCTTACCACAACCCCAGGGTAGTGTGACATGATGAGTAAGGTTCAAGTTAAGGTTTTCCACCAGTTCAGCCACCCATTTGGGGTGGCAATGCAAAATGAAATTTTAAATGAGGTATAGAGTCCTGAAAAGCTCTATTTTTGCCACACTGAAGCATAAATTAAGATTAATACTTTCTAGAGAAGGATATTAATCTTTATGAAGCTAAAGGAAGAATTTTATGGGATCCTACATTTGTATCTTTGTACCCGGAAAAAAATCTATGTTTAAACAGTGAAGGGGTAAAGATGTCTCTAAGGCAAGAATATTAGGTGCTTCTACTCACCCAGCTTTGGAAAACAGGTCTGCATCTTCATTCGACTGCTGTGAATTACTATGCATAGCTATACATTTGTAAGTCATAACTAAGTGTCCCTCTTAGGTCCCTTCCAGCAGTCCAGAGTGGTGGTGTCATCCTTCCAAGGCATTTTTGATCAACAGTTCACTAGTCTATTAAGGAATATTACACAGGGAATTATTTTTACATTTTATTATGGATATTTAGAGTTATCGTATTCATTTTTACATAGCTTCACTTTTTAACCTAATGTTGCTAGATTTGTTATATGAACTGTACAGTATCAGTTATTCTGAATCTGTTGCCATTTATACTTCAATCAAATGATACTAACAATAAAGGTTAGTAAAAGTAGGTGAAAGAATAAAAGAAAAAGAAAATTTATAATATTTGCTAGATATGTGTAAAATATTGTAATAGATAAAGTTTCCCATTTTTCTTTTACATTTGAACTCAAGCCTATATCTTTGTGGATAATTTGCATTTTACACTCCATCATTATATTAAATATGTATATTTATGTACATAAAGACATGTTTGTATATATAATATATAAATAAATATAAATCCTGGGCAATTTATTAAAAAATCCTTTCAATAAATCAGTTAATTCTTATAACTATTTTAAGACTAAAACTACTATTTATCTGTATAAGAATCCCTCAATTAGGAAGAATATGGTGTATATATAGGCTATATATAGATAATATATAGACAATGTCTATATAAATATTTATAGACTATATGTGTGTGTGTGTGTATACCAGGATTTATATTCATGTATTATACGTTACATGTTATATATTATATACCATATACATTATATGTTATAATTATGATATAATGTCCATTAATATTATTTTTAATAGGTCATTTTGATATGTATTATTTTCACATGCTAAAATGTCAAGTCAAAAGATTTGAAAGGTCTGAAATTTTACCTTAATAATGAGCTCAAAAGTTAGTCCATTACAGATTCATAGACCCTGGCAGACAAATACAAGGCCTTTGGATCAGAGACAAAAGACAGTCTCTTGATCACAGCAATGGGTATGAATAATATCTTGCATCTGTTCTGCAAGCCCTAATTTTCCCATGGTGACACATTAAAGATTAAATCATCTATACATCTATACATACAATGGGGTGCATTACGCTAGAGAAGAGACATTTTCTTAATATTTTGAACACAGTTGAAACTTCTCCAGGAAAAGAGAGAGAAATCTCTATCTTTGCTATCTGGAAATTTAAGTAAATCTGCTTCAATGGGAGCCACTGTATTTTTCCAAGGCTAAGCATTATATAAAGACAAACAAAAGAAAAAGTAGTCTAATGGAATTTGTTGCTAATATCTAATCATGTAGGAATATGAAAGCTCTGTGGCCTATTGTTTCCTACCAATACATACACATAAAAATAATAAATTTATCACATTTATGGTTGACATGAATACTGAAAAAATATAAGTAAATATATGTATATAAATGTAAATATAAATTCTCCTTGTGCTAAAGGAGATATCGTAGACTTGGATTATAGTATATCATAGCCTTGGATATAAAGCACATACATATAGTAGTTTTGTTAGTTAACTATATCTTAATTATAAAATGTATTAAGAAAATATTCAGAATAATTTATTTAATTCTTAGAAAAACACATATGCTTCTTGAATTATGCATTTTTAGTGATAAAAGGCTAATAAACTAAGTAAAAATGGTTGTGGGAAATCAGTATTTATAATGATTGTGGGTTAAATGTTCAGATTATAAACTTTCATTTACATAAAAATGACTGCTTTGAATGTGGGATTTGAAATTCTTTTTATTGAGAATTATTGTCTCATTGATTTTTTTTTTCCTTACAGAAGAGCAGATGCCCCATATTAGATGTGATTTCAATTCACATTCAACATTTTTAGTGCTAATTATTCCTAACTAAATATGTTGTCCATATCAACAGCCCACTTTGGAGAATACAAAAATGCTGTTTTGTTTTGTTTTTTTTTTCTTAAAACTCAAAATATTTATGTTTAGGATGGAAAGCAGTTTAATTTTAGTCACCCTGACTTCTCCTGAGAATTTTCATCCTACTAGCTTTAGGAATAAGAAATTATGTTAATAGTGGATCCATGGTGGCACTTTGAAAAGCAGACCAGTAATTATATTTAGAGATAAATTAAAAGGAATTTATTCTTTGACAATAGAGAATGTTCATAATGAATTTATTCACAGGAATAAAGACAGTGGTTCAATTCTGTTTTTTGTTTTGTTTTGCTTTTTTTGTTTTTTTTTAGAGTTTGTGACTGGCAGAGATTTCATACTATAAAGGAAACTCCTTCTAATATTCATGATAGAGGTATCGGGGTGGCTCAGTCAGTTAAGAATCTGACTCGGTTTCAGCTCAGGTCATGATCTCATGGTCCTGGGATCAAGCCCTGCATTGAGTTCCACACTTAGTGCAGAATATTCTTCAGATTCTTCCTCTCTCTGACTCTCCCTGCTTGCTCTCTCTCTCTTTAAAAGAAAGAAAGAAAATCCTTATATACTCCAGAAAAATACATACCAGTGTATTTGCCTGATTGATTCCTGTGGTAGAAAATTTATCACTTTTCATCTGAAATTTCAAATTCTTCAATTGCTGCATAATTATCACAGATATATTTTTCATGTCATAAAGTACCAGTTTTTGGTGGTAGGTACTGTAGGACTTCTAGAAACAATTTTAATATACACTCATATACTCCACTTTTTTTTTTTTCAAATAAACAAAATTACCAAATATTATGTAGTGACAGACAAAGGCCAGAATTCATTTTTTGTTTGTCTCCAGTGTTCATCATCTTCAATGTGCTATCTGGTAAGGGAAGTTCTACCTTTTATACCGATTATGGCTTTTGCTACGGGCCTAGCTAACACTGAAAATCCAGGATAGAGGTTGATTTAAAATATAAAGAAAACATTTCTAAAGTGAACTGAGGTATAAACTGAGCTTTATTTACCTTAAAGTTAAATTATCACCTGAAATAGAGAGGGTAGAAAAGCATCTTTTTGTAATTGTATAATTGAGAAATTCATAATGTGTTTAAGACTTTACTATTTGAAGTGAAAGAATTGTTTGGTACAGTATAGAGCATGTTTTAAAAAGTCTATAAATCTCTTCCTTTCACTCAAAATTATTTTTAAAAATATAGGTTAATGTTAATGTGATATGGTAAACTCAATTTCATTATGTGCATTAAATAATTTATAAATAAATAAATAAATAAGATGTCTTCAAACTAGGTTACCAAAACCATATAGAAGTTCGATGCTCCTCGATGCTCCTTAATTTCTTGCTTGAATCAGAATTACCAGTTTGAATCTTAACCTCAAGTGAGAATTCACATCTGAGAGCCTTTTATTGAGCCTGAATAGTGTGAATAGGCAGCCTACATAGATGTTTTCTTTGGTCCTGCTGTTCTCCATATGCTTCTTTGCTAGGATACAATTCCTGTTGTGAGGATTATCATCTGTTGCCAGGATATCATGAATGAGTAGATGATTCTAACCAACCCCAAATACTTCATATTTATAACCCATTTTGCACTAGTAAAACTGACCAAATGAGCTTATTTCACTGTGGTTTTCAAGAAGTAAATTGTGTACAAATATATTTTGTGCATTTGTATTCAAAGTAGCTCCAGAATTTTTTTTTTAATTTTAATTATTTATTTGACAGACAGAGATCACAAGTAGGCAGAGAGGCAGGCAGAGAGAGAGGGGGAAGCAGGCTCCCCGCTGAGCAGAGAGCTGGATGTGAGGCTCGATCCCAAGACCCTGAGATCATGACCCGAGCCGAAGGCAGAGGCTTTAACCCACTGAGCCACCCAGGCGCCCCAGCTCCAGAATTTTTTTAAAACTTACATTCACATAGTGTTCACCTATATCATCATTATTCCCCATATTATTAGAATCACTTAGTCTCCTTCTCCACTCAGCATAATTCTAAATCTAAATTATCACTCATATAGATTAAGGTAATTGTGAAAACTAAATTTGTGCATTTGCCACAAGTCATTATCCTAATGAATACATTTGTCTTTTTAAAATCTGGTGGGCTAAACCATTTTCCAGGTCAGCTTAAGTAATTTAAATAAAATCTACTGAAGAAGCAATATCCACTCATGTCTTTAGTATAAATGCACAAATGTGGAAAGGTTGGGGAGCAGAGCTAAGCTTGGAGAGCACTAAAGTAAACAAACTGAGCAGGGTGAGCACTGGAGCAGAACAAAATGATGCTGAAACAAAGTGAACAAAGCTCAGCTAGGTTAGAAGCCCAGCTAAGCAAACAGAGAACAGTGCTGCGCTCAAAAGAAGAGTAAGAACTCTAGGGAAAGGTTTGAGGCAGTTAACAAAATTCATTATGAGTTCCTCTACCTATAAATGGACTTTAGCTATTTCAATCCCATCTGTGAACTGTCTGGACATACAGAGAGGCATTGCCAAAAACATAATAGTGATGGGTTAATTAGAGGAAAAATCAGTAGGCTACTTTTATTAGACTATTGTTCTCACAATTTGTTTTTAAAAATAAGTTATGTAGAACTCTACTTCCATTTATAACAGATTAAGTGTTAAATTGATCAGCCCTACCATTGTAAATCATGTTTAAAATAGGCAAAATATAAGAGGCAGTTCTTTTCAGATATTGAATAACAGGAAGTTCAAGGTTATAATTCATGATAGAAGGAAAAATCATGACATAAACCACATGATTAGCATTTCTTCAAACTGCATTGAGCTAGATTCCAAAAATACATGGTTATTCTCTGCACAAAATGATCAGATCAGAAGAAACGTCTAGAATTTTCAGGATAAGTCCTTAAAAAGTAGATGTGTAGGTGGAAGGGGAGCATTATAAATCATTGTGAAAGTTCCCTCATAAATCCTTAGATGACAGCAAGGCTGTGTATGCACAGGGTAAAATTCAAGGCTTATCAGAAAGGGTATTCATTTGTCAGATCTACTACCAGTTTGAGAGACAAGTATGTACAGGAGAGGCCAAGCAGTGCTTAGAGATTTTAGATATTAGTTCATCCAAAGTAGAGCAATATGTTTATCACAAAAGACATCTGGCTGAGATGCCAGGATTACATGTAAGAATCACAACTACCCCATGTAAGAAGAATTCATCTTCTAGACCTCCTCTTACAAAGTTGAACCCAAGGCTTGACAAGATCTCCACTGAATGCAGAGATTGGATTGTTAAGTCATGCCAAGTTAGAAGGGCTTTGAAACACTTTAGATCTTTAATTACACATCTGTATAATTCACAAATCCTAAATTTAAAGAGTATAAAAGATCAAAATGATTAGCCAGTAATTCAAGTATCTGCTAGAATCAAAATCAATACAACACATGCCACAGGAAAATAGTTCAACTTAGAGACTCTATGGTAGTTAATCTGTAATATAAAGCACACAGTTAAAAATTATTAGACATGCATAGAAACCGGAAAATGTGATCCACCAAGGTTCAAACTGTCAACAGATGTCTTAGATAAAAATAATGAAACTAGCAGACAACGATTTAAAAGCAGTTATTTATAAATATGTTCATGATCTTTAAAAAATATAATCTTAATGAATAAATAAATAAGTGATCTTGTTACCTGTGAAAGGGTCTGCATTGCATTGTGTGAATGTAGGTCTCAGTCTTTGGATTCCCCACGAGAAGATTTATATGGGGATCCACAACTGAATACAGACAGCCAGAAGGAAAGTAGCAAGTACAAAAGCACTTTATTAAATCAAAAAGATATTCTCATTTTGGAAGAGCAGGCAGGTTTCAGAAGGTGGAACCAGCCCCAGGTTGTTCGGGGACTGGATAGTTGCTGTGTTTCTCTGGGATACAAGAAACTATAATGTACAGTAGGTGGTCTCTAAAGGAGGTTGCTTCCAGCCATTTGGGGAACTCCTCTTACAAGTTTTTTACCCTACAAAGTTTATACAAGAGCCATCATGGCTGCCTTTCAAGGGCGGAAGAAGGAGGGATGGTACCCACAATCCAAATGCATTATAATGAGTCTAGGGGTTACCCTGAGGCAGAGGTAGTAGAAAAAAAGTGCAGGTGCCTCACCTGTGGCTCTTAATCTGTCAGCTCTGAGGTCTTGAAGTCACAAGGTCAGGATGTTGTGGCCCCAAGGGTTTTTAGTGTGTAGCTTATTTATTATTGTCCTTAACTCCAGCTCATGTCTCTATCATTCCCCTTCAAGGACTTGGGACTCTGCTTGGGGGCATTCTTTCCACTGCTTGTGTCTAGCATCTACCTAACAATCTCAATATAGAAACAGATGCTATAAATAAAGTACTATAGAAATTCTATAATTAAAGAGTATAGTCACTAAAAGGAACATTGCACTGAATGAGTAATACATATTTAGTGAACTTGAGAAGTAACCAATTTGAAGGATTAAATCCAGGAACCACAGATGAAAAAACCAAAGAAAATTAATAGAGCTCCCAGGATCTTGTAATAGAATATCAAATGTCAAACATACCCGTACAGGAATCCTAGGGGAGAAAAGAATCCTAGGGCTTGGAAAAAAAAAAAATTTAAACGTATAATAATTGAATGTTTCTAAAATTGGGCAGGGGATCAGTAATATACAGATTTAGTTTAGCTGTCTCTTAGCAAGATAAATACAAAGAAAACCATACCTAGTCAAATCATAGGCGAACTCAAAAAACAAAGATAGAGGGAAAATATTAAAAGTTTTCACAGTGACAAGATAAAATATGGAGAAGAAACCAAATACATAAAGAGTGGCTGATTATTCATTCATCAGAGACAATAAGGGTAGAAATAATGGTTCAAGATTTTAAAAATACTGGAAAGGAAAAACAAAATAAAATACTTCCGTCCCTGGAAGAAATTTATTACTGATTCCCCCATGTACTTAATTGATTAATCCAATGCATTTTCCATATTATAGCCAAGATCCTTTCTAATAAGTAAATATAATCATATAACATTCCTGCTTCTAATACTTTACTAGCTGCCATTTGTCTTGATAAAATCTAAACATATTTCTAAATGTTGTATACAAGACACTTCAGCCTAATTTTTCAACTCCACCTTCATACTTTCTATAAAATCAAGTTATATTGAACTTCTCTTTTTCCAACAAAATGCCATGTTTCCTCTTTCAACCCTGACATTTGAACATAAAGTTTTCTCTTATCCTGATCTCTCCTACATACAATCCTTTATATTATGTTCAGTTGTTTCCATAGTGCAGTGGTTATCATGTTCGCCTGACACATTATGTTCAGTTAGTATATTACTTAGGGTATTCTAGGTTATAATGTAGAAACAGACAACCTTCAATTTAGAGTGACTTAAAACACCGAAGGTGTAGTTAAGCTGCTGGTTGGTGAAACTCATCAAAGAAACCAACCTCCAGTCTGTATATCATATGCTTCCATGATTGCTGCGTCAGAGGAAGGAAAGTGTAGAAAGTGGTGTTCTAGCATTGTTACACCTGTATCAGGAAGAAACATGTAACTCTTCTGCTTAAAATCCATTGGCCGGGGGCACCTGGGTGGCTCAGTGGGTTGAGCCTCTGCCTTTGGCTCAGGTCATGATCTCAGGGTTCTGGGATAGAGCCCCGCGTCGGGCTCTCTGCTTGGTGGGGAGTTTGCTTCCCCCTCTCTCTCTGCCTGCCTCTCTGCCTACTTGTAATCTCCATCTGTCAAAAAAAAAAAAAAAAAAAAATCCATTGGCCAAAAAGGCAGGAAAGTATTATCTCCCACTATGCTAGAAGGAGAGGACATCAAATTGCCTATTACAGTGAATAGCAATTATTCATATCTGATACTTGCTACTAATTCTACTTCCTTCTAATGTAAAATGTTTTCTCTTTGAAGAATTTCTCCCATACAACTCATCCCATTTCAGTCTTGATACTCCTCTCATTTTTTTCGAGTATGTATCATGGATTTCTTACATAGAAATTATGTTGTACTACTACTGTTTATTTAGTAATATATGCCCCCCTTGGCATAAAGAAAGCTACAGAAGGTCATTTTACAAAAGATTGCCAAAATTACAGGTAATTTATTGATATTCCTTAAATATACAAATACATTAGTCATAAAGCAAAAATCATCAATAATTTCAGGAAGAATTTAGTCTTATACTTAGTAGTATTTTATCAAAAATGAAAAGTAAAAAACAACTTACATGTCACCAAAATATCATAGAACTCATTATTCTTAGACATACTGTATGAAATATTATTTAACATAATAATAAAGAAATAATAGGCTAAAATCTACTCATTAATATGGAGAATTAAAAGGAAAATTAAGAAGTAAATAAAAAATGTTGATAGTGATCTGATATATCATTCGTAACCATTTTACATCTAATATTCTTGGCGATCTTGCAAGTATGTAATTTCTTTTAGTCGGTAGTTTGAGTTTCTGAGATCCCTATCAAACAAATTGTAATCTAAAAAGTGTAAGATGACCTCTTTAAAATACATTGTAACAAAACATGTCACTCCATGAATGCTTTTGTGGCTTTAGGGTGTTATTCAAATACCATACCCCTCAATGTTATGTATGATCAGCATATTTTAGATTTGCCCTAATTACATTATAGAAGGAATACAAAAAGAGAAGCAAAAAGGCACCTATTTGTTTGAATATCTCCTGTATTCACACTCCATATCCATCATAAAGTTTTTTTTTTTTTTTCAGGTTTAAACAGCAAAAATTTATTCATTCTCATGGTTGAAGGAAATCATGTAGTGCTAATACTTACATAACTAGGCATATAAAACTCTGTTTTTACCAAAACAAGCATGGAAATCTATATGAATCAAGAATTATCCAAATAATAGCTTGTAGAAATATTTATGAAGCAAATAAGAGGGAATCCCAAAGATAATGCCAGCAAACTATCCTTTACATTTATGTGTATATATGTGTATGTATAGTTATTTTTGTTATAAAATAAAATTGATTTCTCAATTTTAATAAAGGTAAAATATAGTGGAATGTTTTGTACCCAGTAAAATGATATCATTGAATATGATTTATAACTAATGTTTAAAATATATTATATAAAATATTAATATAAAGATGTGTTTCAGATAGGCTGTAAATACTATGAAAATATGTAATATGATATTTAAATAATAGCCATACTCTTTGAAAGAATATATCACTTGGCTAATAAATGTAGTATTTCATTTAAAAATAACATAAAACAAAATTAAACAATTGCAAAAAAACATATTCAGTTTTCAATATTTTATGAAGGAACAAAAATTTATTATAGTCATTGAATTTGAAGATTGTTTCTTTATATTCAAATTTAACACCAAGAACTCACTAATTCTACAACAAAAACAATGCCATAAAATTTTAGTTCTTTTTAGTTATCAAAATTTTAACATTAAAGACTATGCACGGGGCACCTGGGTGGCTCAGTGGGTTAAAACCTCTGCCTTCAGCTCAGGTCATGATCCCAGGGTCCTGGGATTGAGCCCCGCATCAGGGTCTCTGCTCAGCGGGGAGCCTGCTTCCTCCTCTCTCTCTCTGCCTGCCTCTCTGCCTACTTGTGATCTCTGTCTGTCAAATAAATAAATAAAAAATCTTAAAAAAAAAAAGAC
The DNA here is from genome assembly GCF_002288905.1 of Enhydra lutris kenyoni. Lineage (NCBI taxonomy): Eukaryota > Metazoa > Chordata > Mammalia > Carnivora > Mustelidae > Enhydra > Enhydra lutris. The sequence continues at coordinate 78,523,824 of NW_019154086.1, read as the reverse complement.
TATGCACAAAATGAAATGAAAATGAAACTTAACAAAATTCTTAATATGAAGGGAAAAGCAGAACTAAGGAAGCAGTTGCATTAACAAAAAGGGAAACATAAATTTTAAACAAATAAAATAAAAATTTTACTACCTAAGTAGTAATACATTCCTTATTTCAGAAAACAAGCACTTAATATATAGAACTAAAAACTTCATATTTTTCTCTGTTCTTTCTTCCATTTGTGTAATCATGGAGCAATTTGGTGTATGTACAGGCAATGTATGGTACATAGCATCAGCCAATAGAAGATAGTTGAGTTCTATAGTACTATATTCACTTATGAGTTAGAAATAATTTTCTCTTCAGTAGATATAATGAGGAAGGAAAATTGTAAGAATAAATACTTCCCTGGAAGACATTCTGAGTGTCAAGGAGGTTGTGAGTGTCAAAGCTCTTCTTTTGGGGACTCTTGGGAGTGTTTCAGGCCAAAACATGCTAGTGCACAAAATATTTTTGTAATTTTCTCTACTTCACAAATATATTATTTGTATATTTGCTTATTTTTAAAAGAAGAAATTATTGCTGGGCAATGCCAAAAGAAAAGAAAATTACTGGCATCAGGTCTGATCCCAAATTACCTATCACACTCAGATAATCACCATGACTCAAATTCTTTCCCTTCAGAAGGCAATTTAGAGATATCTGTCTTTACTAAAGTCTAGGTCTTAATGTAGGGGAGAGTAGGCATTGTTCTGACACTCCATTCCAAAATGTTTCAAGACATACATTCATCTTCCTGAATAGTTTGAAATAAATACAACTTTCCTCATTTTGTCATATAGTTTAAGTACTGGACACCTGCAATGATGCTTATTTCCTTGAATCCAGTTGTGAGCTATATGAGAGCCAATGCCAGACAAGGGGAAAGCAACTAATTCCAATGCAGATACAATAGAAAGGCATCTTGAGAAACAAAGAGGTCCACGTTTCAAGAGAACTTATCAAGCTTGAAGAATAAAGCAGTTCAAATTCCTGGGTTTTGATAAGCTCAAAGGGCAGAGAAAAAGTAGCAAATATCACAAGTTAAGTAAATGAAGAATATAATAATCTAAGATACCTCTTTTCTGTCTTGTATTTTCCAAAATACACTTACTAGCTAAATTAACTATATGTTTAAATTAACTTTTAGGTATAAAAGGTATAGAAGTTTGGATATTCTAAATATCCAAATATTTGGATATTTGTTTTTGCAAAAAATAAGGAGAACTATAAAAAATTCATAAAAGTAATTAACTGTAAAAATGAATTTTAGATTGATTGCAGTGTTCTGCTCATTAATGTTTTTGTATTCATAAAATTGAATTGAAACAATTCCCTGACTTTGAAAACTCTTTTTTCTTTGTTTCCCAGAGGGAGAGAGAATGGAGGAAAGAGGAAGGAGTGGGGGAGAGGAAGAGAGAGACTCTTAAGCAGGCTCCACACCCAGAGAAGAACGGGATATAAGATTCAATCTCAAAACCCTGAGATCATGACCTGCGCCAAAATCTAGAGTTGGAGACAACCAATGAGACACCCAGGGAGCCTGAAAACTCTTAATATCTCTAAAGGGAGGAGTACAAATAAATGTTTTAGTTCTTTTGATAATTGGGCTTTTTTTTTTCCCCCCAGTCCTAACAAAAACACACAATTGCCTATAGAAAATAATGACACTTCCTTCAAAAAAAATATTTTAATTACCTAGTAAAGAGTGTATTTAATTTCATAGTTGCTTAGAAGATTCATAAGGCCTTGCAAAAATTTTTAATTACTATCTATACTTTTTTTTTCCATTTCATTTTATTTCTTTTCAGTGTTCCAGAATTCATTGTTTATGCACCACTCCCAGTGCTCCATGCAATATGTGCCATCCATAATATCCACGACCAGGCTAACCAACCCCCCCCCACTCCCCTCCCCTTCAAAACCTTCAGTTTGTTTCTCAGAGTCAACAGTCTCTTATGATTTGTCTCCCCCGCCAGTTTCCCCCAACTCACTTCTCTCCATCTCTCAATGTCCTCTGTGTTATTCCTTATGCTCCACAAGTAACTGTGATAATGTAATTGACCCTCTCTGCTTGACTTATTTATTACTATTTATACTTTAACAGAGGCAATGAAAGTCAGTGTCCAGTAAGATTCCATATGTATTCATACATATATATGTATTTATTTTAATATGAATACACATATACATTGACTGCATATGTATTTATGTTTGTATATGTGTGTGTGTGTGTGTGTGTGTATAAAATGTGAGAAGTGAGATGCTTGGGTGGCTTAGTCAGTTAGGCATCTGCATCAGCTCAGGTCATGATCTCAGAGTCCTGGAATCAAGCCCCACACTGGGCTCCCTGCTCAAGTGGAGAATCTGTTTCTCCCTCTGCCTCTCCCCCCACTCATGCTCTCTCTCCCTTTCTCTCACATATTCTCCTCCCTCTATAAATAAATAAATAAATAAATAAATAAATAAATAAAATCTTTAAAAAATAAATTATGAGAGGTGATCACTTTTTAAATTTGGAAGAAAGTTGATATAGATGGTTTAAAATTTTATAATGGAAATGTGAAATGACAGAATAATTATTTGATATCTCTGATTGTTAAATAAGGCAAAAGCAGCAAATCCAGTGAATATAAAAAATAACTTAAGGCTACGTACATACAGGTTTCATAAGGATGACAACTTTAGCAAAAGTTTAACCATGAAATGAAATGGCATAAAAAGAAGAGAAAAAAAATTAAAATAAGAGTAGCTCTTTTTATATTTTTTACATAAAAATAAGCTTTATTTTCTCACATCGACACATGTAAGTTCATTGCAGCTGCTTGGACGTCTGTAAAAATAAAGAAAAGTAAATTACAGATATTTTTAATGAAATAAGCTGCCAGACGGTCATGACTCTCAATAGTGCTTATCAAGGAAGATATTTTCTTTGCTCTTTAAGCATGAAAAAAAGAGGCATGTTTAATGGCTCCATAGGGATGATAGTTTGTTTTCAAATCTGCTTCACAAAATGTTGGCTTTGAAGATGATTTTTTTTTTTTTTAATGTTATGAGATTGGAATTTTGGAGTTCTTCCTTTTCATACTGTGTTTCTATAATCAAAAGATAAACATAATAAAATGTTTAAAGGAATAAAGAATAATTCTGTTTGAAATCATAAAAAAGTCCTAACAAAATATACAAAACCAAACATGATGTCTTTGTTTAAAACATTATCTAATATTAAGAACAGCAAAAATAAATTAAGTCAAATATTCAACATTTTCTCTTGATCTTTCAGTAGGCTTTTATTTTTGAACAGATCCTTGAAATGTGTTTTGCATTATAAGCAATATGGAGAAAAAAGATTTTGATGAATGTTAGAACCTGCTGATAGTTAATGGCTGCCACTTTAACAAATGGATACACAAACACAAATACATATAGGTTAGTGTCCATGATAATATTGAAATAAAATACCAATATGGAAATTTTTTATGACTTAGTAGAAACATCAATTTATCTGAATTGTTCTAGTTCCAACTTTTTTGAGCTCAAAAGATTGTTACAATTGTAGATCATATGAGAAAAATTGGGAGACATTTATATAAACAAGAGCATTCAAGACATAATTTATTGATCATTCTAAAAATGACAAATTTATAGATTACTAATTTTCAAAACGACTATATTTTAAAATAGTAGGAAATGGCTGCTTAATATAATGGTTTAAGTGTTTAATTAGTTAAAAATTAATCAAACCAATAGTTGTACTTTTAATTACATTAAAATGTACAACCTTGAAAAAATAAATAAAAAATAAAACATTCAACCTTGAAAAATAATAGGTGACACATTGAAAATTACTAAGAAAAAAGATAAAAGGGATTTTAAAATCATAGAATTTAATCCAATTTTGGATTTTAATTCCAATTTGGACTTTAATCCAATTTGTGCCAATAATTTTACTACTTCTTATCCTGATATCTAAAATCTACTCACAACTTCCAAGAAGTAGTTGTCGGAGATTAAGATCTAAAAACCAAGAACTAGTTCTGTAATCTCTTGCTATTTATAATTCTCAAACTCTCAAGAAAAATTGAAGACCTTTAGAATTGTATGAATTACCCTGAATTTATATAAAAAGAAATTGGAAAAAAATGTTTATGTTATAGCTCTTGTCTTGCACCATCCTGGATAGCACACACCTGCTCTAAAAACAATTTCATCATTGGAATGTAGTAGCAAATTATTTATTTTAACATATATACTTCCTTATCACTCTAATCATAATCCATTCACCTATGTCTTTCTACTCACCAAAACACAAAATTTGCAAATTCATTACAGTCAGGCATTATATTATTCTGCCCCCCCAAATTATATATCCATCACCAGTTATGGTGCATAGCCAATTTTATGACCCTTTTTACTAGGTTCCAGAAATTGGTAAATATACAAAATAACGATTCTGCATTATTAAAATTAACACACACACACACACACACACACACACACACACACCACCTCAAAGATGAAGAGAGCTGGAATTAGTAGTCTCCCCATCTCTACATAAAAAAAAAGAAAAAAAAAGCTAGGAAAGTGCAAATTAATGACTATTCATGAACTTGTCAGAAAACTAAGGTTCCAAGACAGAGTCATATATAAAATCTAGAGGTACAGTACCTGAGCATTTACTTAAATGAAGGAAATGTCAGTGAATACAATACAGTCTGATCAACTATTGAACCAGTAACACTGACAAATTGTTGGGCTAGCATGAAAGTATGAAGTTCCTGAGTTAAGAGTCATAGAAGAATTCCCACTCATATACAGCCTTTCCTGCCAGGAATCTCACTAGGCTCTTGAAAGGAGGATTAGGAACAGTATGAATAAGTACCCCCCACTTAATTCAGGCTAAAGGTGGGGAATGGCAGCCATTGTGAACCCCAACCAGATTCCTTTCCACCAGCGCCCTCACAGAACAAGTTACTTGTAAGATAAAGGATACCAAGGCCTGCGGCTCAGTGCAATTCTGTAATTTCATCACAGTTGAAAGAGAGGAAGGAAGTTCTCTACTGAGTCATTTAACTTATCTCACCTAAGTAACAAAATAATTAATCCTCAAAAAGAAGGGCTTCAACTACGTAATGTAAAGATCCTGAAGTCTACCAGCTGCATGTGGGGGAAAGGAATTGGGTGGAAGGAAGGTCCATACTTTGATGAGAGGCAGGACAACTTGCAAGCACCCAAACTGATACGCGAATGCGTTGTTTTCCCAAATACAAGCTTAATCATTACATCAGGAAAGCCTCTATTCCCATCACCATATAAATAAGCCTTAAGTGAACTAGGACATTGGGAAAGCTGGAATAGCTGTCAGAAAAAGGGTCTCTCTCAGGAGCAGCCAAGGAGGAGAAGATACAAAGTCAAACAAGGAGGGAAGGGGAAAAAAAATACACTTTTAGAGGAATTTGAAGTTACTTGTGCCTAGAGAAACAGTAAATTCTAACAACAGGAGCAAAGAACCTCAAGCAGAAACTAACTGCTGTTTAGAAGAACAAAAATCCCTACATTATAGCTCCAGCAGAAACAAAAATAAGTATTCTTCTCCATGCATAATAAATATTTACTTCCATATCTGCTATCCCATAAAATATTTATGTCTGGTTCAACAAGAAAATTGAGGCATACAAAAAATGCAAGAATAGGCATTATCTGAAGAGAAGTATCAATCATTAAGATCAGATTCTAAATTATCAAATTCATTAAGATCAGATACTAAAAATTAAGATCACAGGAATAGAAATTAAGAATGCACTTATAAGTAGACTTGTCATAACCAAGAAAATCGTCCTTGAACTTGAAGGTAGAGTAATTGAAATCAAACAAACAGAGGCGTGAAGAAAAGAAGAAGAAAGAAGAAGAAGGAGAAGAAGAAGAGGAGGAAGAGAAGAAGAAGGAAGAGGAGGAGGAGAATAAAAAGAGGAGGAGGAAGGAGGGGAGGGGAAAGGGAGGGGGGAGAGTTGAAGGAGGGGGAGGAAGGGGAGGAGGGGGAGGCGGAAGAGTGGAAGGAGGAGGAGGAGAGGAAGGAGAAGAAAAGAAATGACAAACAAAAATAATACGGGTAGAACAACTCATTCAAGCCCTAAGGTCCAATATCAAAAGTTTAAAAAAATGAGTAACAGAAAGTGAAAAAACAGGATAAGCAGAAACAAAAATATTTGAAGAAAGAACGCTTAGAACTTTCCAAAATGGTGATGAATCCCAAACCACTGATTAAGAAGGTCATGAACAGCAAGCATGTTAAATATCAAAACACAAACACACACACTCACACACACCTAAGTGTAACATTTAGTATCCAAACTTCTTAAAACCAAAGACAGAAAATCTTAAGAGCAAACAGAGGGTTTATTTATTTATTTATTTATTTTTCCTTAGAGGAACAAAGATAGAAATTAGAGCAGACTTCTCATCACAAATCATTGTAAGAAGACAAAAGAATGACATTTTTGAATTCTGGAAAAAAAGAAATAACTGTCAGCTTATAATTCTATATCTACTAAAATATTATGCAAAAAGACAGAGAAATAAGGCCTTTCTCAAGAAAATTTCTCAAGAATTTATTAGCTGTGTCCTACATGAAATGCTAAAGGAAGTTCTTTAGACAGAGGGTATGCTATGGAATAAAATATTAGATCTACACAAAGAAATGAAGAGGAGCAAAAGGTAACAATATAAAATATACTTTTTTTTGTATTTTAATGACTATAAAAGCAATATTGATTCTTTAAAGCAGTAATAGTAACAACGTGTTTGGTGATTATAGTATACATAAGTTTACATGACAATAGTGCAAGAAATAGGAAGAGGAATTGGATTATGTGTTTCACTACCTGTGAAGCAATACTTCACGGCAATGAAATATCATTTGAACGTGGAAATAACATATTTAAAGATTTATGCTGTAAACCCTAAGGAAACCACTTAAAGCAGATAAAAATGCACACATAAGAGTAAACAGAGGAAATAAAATGAATCATAAAAGATGCTCAAACAAAACCATAGAAGGCAAAATAGAAGTCAAGGAAACAACAAATTCAACAAGTAAAGAGCTAACAAGATGGATGATTTTCATTTCACTTTATCAACAATCACCTTAAAGGTAAATTTTCTTAAATACATGAGTTAAATGTCAGATTTTCAGACCATACACAAAAGAAAATAACTATATGCTTTCTATAATAAACTCACATAAATTTAAAGAATGAGATAGGTCAAAAAAAGGGATAGAGAACAAGACACCATGAAAAAACTAAGAAAAAAATTAAGGGTTGAAACAGCAATATTAATTTCAGAATGTGGTAACCTCAATACAAGGAAGATTATTAAGGATAAAAAGAAACTGCATAACCTGATAAAGGAGCCAATTCATCAAGAAACATGATAAGCCTAAACAACATGCATATAACACTAGAGCTTCAAAAATATATGAGGTAAAAACTAATTGATTGGGGGGCAGTAAACAGACAAATTCCAAATTATAGAGACTTAAACACTGCTTCCTCAGTAACTGATTAAAAAAAAAAAAAGGCAGAAACTCACTATGCAAATACATGACCTAAACAGCACAATTTAATTTGATCTAAATGACATTTATATAACACACCATCAAACACCAGCAGTATATATCTACATTTCTTAGTACACATGATAACTTCATCAGCAGATTTTTAAAACTAAAAATGACCAAGATTTTTATGTAAATCATACATGGTATATTCTTGGACATAATGTAATATAACATTCAGAAATAGAAAGATATCAGAAAACTCCACAAATATTTGGGAATTAAACAATACACTCTTGAATAGTTAATTAGACACACACACACACACACACACACACACATATATATATATATACATATACATATATATTTGGCCCTTGAATAACATGGGTTTGAACTGTGTGGGTCCACTTATATGTTAATTTTTTTCAGTAAATACAATACAGTACTGTAAATGTATTTCCTCCTGAAAAAAATTTTTAATGACTTTATTTATTTATTTGAGAGAGAGATAATGTGATCCAGAGAGAGAGAGATTGAGCATGAGTGAGAGAGGGGCAGAGAGAGAAGCAGACTGCCCTGAGCAGGGAACCCGATATGGGAAATCATCCAAAGACCACAACCACAATCATGACCTGAGCTGAAGGCACTTAACCAACTGAGCCACCCTCCTGAAGATTTTATTAACATTTTCTTTTCTCTAACTTACTTTATTGTAATATGGGCATGTAATACATATAAGATACAAAATATGTTACAAATGACAGTTGTGAGTAAAGCATCTGGTCAACAGTAGATTATGAGGAGTTAGGTTTTGGGGGAGACATAGATTTTCAACTGCAAGAGAGGATTAGTTCCCTTAATCCCCACATTTTTCAAGGGTAAAAGTGTGTGTGTCTATATATATATTTAAAATACATATTTATGTATTTTTTAAATATATATACATATATTTTAAAACATATTTAAAACAAACTACACATTTATATACACATAAACTTCAGTCCATTATTCAAAAAGTTAGATAGAAAAATTAGGTAAAAAAATTTCAAATAAAGTATTAGAACATCAAATTCAATAATACATAAAAAGGATAATGAATCACAACCAATTGAGTATCACGCCAGGAATGCAAGACAGGTTTAACACTTGAAAGTAAATTTGTGTAATCATTATTTTTAAAAAACAAAATGATAAAAGCCATAAACATATCAATATATGTCAAAAATGCATTCCAAGGAAGGAAAAAATATTTTGTGATAAATAAGCCTGTCAACAAAATAGAAGTAAATGCCCTTAACCTAAAAGATGGTATCTAAAAATTCCTACTGATATTATCGTACTTAATGGTAAGACATTGAATGATTTCCCACTAAGATCTTAAATAAGACAAGAATATTCTTTAACACTTTTATTCAGCATCATATTAGAAATCATAGCTAGTGCAATGAAACAAAGCAAATACAAGGCATATGGGTTGGAAATATCTCCATCTGAAGACACCTTGATCGCCTATGTAGAAGAGAAATTCTCAGCTGTAGGTGATTTTGCCCTGTAGGTGACATTCAGAATTGTCTGGAAATAATTTTGGCCATTGCAAGTGGGACTGTGCCACTGACGTCTAGTGGGCAGATGTCAATGTTAGATTCCAGTGATGGTAAACATCCTATAATAGAGAGCACAGCAACAAACCCCCCCAACAAAAATCCAGCCCTAAATGTCAATGTGCCAAGGATGAGAAACTCTAATTAAGAAAATTTTAAATAACCTACACAAAACTCCTTCAATCAGTAACTTAGTTTACCAAGGTTGCGGGGTACAAGAAGAATATGCAAAGGTTAATTACATTCCTATATGCCATCAATGAACCACTGTAACTATAAATTTGAGGAAAATATCATTTATAATAGCACTAAATTAAAAAATATTTAGGTAAAATTTAACAAAATATATGCAGGATATGTACATAGAAAACCACAAAACACCAATAAAATATATCAAAAAAAGACATAGATTAAATTCTCTTCAATATGATCTACACAGTAGGGGCACCTGGGTGGCTCAGTGGGTTAAAGCCTCTGCCTTCGGCTCAGGTCATGATCCTGGGGTCCTGAGATCAAGCCCTGCATGGGGCTCTCTGCTCAGTGGGGAGACTACTTCCCTCTCTCTCTCTGCCTGCTTCTCTGCCTACTTGTGATCTCTCTCCCTATGTCAAATAAATAAATAAAATCTTTAAAAAATATATGATCTACACAGTAAATGCAATTCTAATCAACATATTGGTAACTTTTCTTGTAAATATTGATAAGCTGATTCTAAAGTTTATATGGAAAGTCCACAGAGAAGAATAGTGACATCAGAAATAGATTCAGACTAACTTAATCATTGGGTTTTTAACAAAAGAATAAAGGCAATTCATCTTGTCATTTCTATTGTCTACAGATGATGCTGAAAAATTGAATGTTCATATACAAAAACAACAAAAAAGATAATATCTTATGCAATAGACTGTAACTAATTAAAATGTGTCATATATTTAAATGTGAACTGTAAACTCTAAAATTGATTGGAGAAAATATGTATGGGGCTTCAGTTTTACCATGAGGTTTAGATACAATATCAAAAATACTATCCATAAGAGAAAAAAATTGGACTTTGTCAAAACTAAACACTTGTGCTCTGCAAAATGCACTGTTAAGAGAATGAAAAGACATATCAAGACCTAGGAGAAAGTATTTGAAAATCGTGTATCTAACAAATAAATTACATCCAGAATAAAGAGAGAACACTTAATTCGTAACAATAGTATTTATAAAAAACAGTAAAAAAAAATAGGCAAAAGAACTGGACAGACAAAAGGCATAAAAATGGCAAATAAACATTTGAAAATGTACACAACATCATTTCTCATTAAGGAATTGTAATTTAAGACCCCCCCTCCCAGTGAGATACTACCACTACACACTCTTTAGACTGCCTAAAATGCAAAGCTTGACAACACCAAATGTTAAAGAGCATGGAGAGCCACGAGAATTCTCATTTATTACTGGTGGGATTGCTAAAAGGTACTAACACTTTGGAAGACTGAATTTATGCCCCAGAATTTAAACTGAATGTTCACACTAAAATCCATAGGTGAATGATTATAGAAACTTGATTCATAACTATTAAAAACTTCAACAAGGGAATAGACACATAAAACCATAGCATATCTATAAAATGGAAAGCTATTGTTATAAAAAAGGAACATGCTATTGATTCATGCAACAACAAGGATGAGAGTAAATGCATTTTGCTAAATGAAAGGAGCTAGACCCCCAAAGGCTGAATATTGTAGAATTCCATATATTTGACCATCTGAAAAAGACAAAACAATGGAGACAAAAAGATATCTGTGGTTTCCAAAGATTGGAGGACAGAGAGTAGATACCATAAAGGGCATACACAGGGGAAATTTTCAGGTGAGGGAACTATTCTGGCTAGTATTGTGCAGATGGAAACATTGTTGTATGCATTTATCAAAATCCAGAAAAATGAACATTACAAGTGAACTTTAATCTTTGCAATACCTTCCAAACAAAATATCCAAGATATTGAATAATCCTAAAGAGTGCATATTATGTCATAATTTGTTATAGGTTTAATTCTTTTTTTTTTTTTACCCTACATCTCAAGTTCTTTAAAAGGAATTTGATGTAGACTGTAAAGCTTCCAATCGGTATTTGAAATTGGGTGCTAATTTTCAGGCAAATAGGAAGATTACACTTTCCTACTCCCTGGAAAATAGATATGAATATGTGACAAACTTAGGTCAGTAAAATGTGAAATGAAGAGGAGGGTGTCACTTCTGGGTGGAAGCATTTAAGTGTTATTTTATGATTTTCCTTATCTGTTCCTGTTGTTATAATATTGGAACTGAAGGCTAATAGGAATGTCATAAAATCAGACTAGCCTGAAATGTGGCAATGCATTGTTCACTGATGCTCTAGAGAAAAATTTGGAGACAGAACAGAGCAAACATTGTATGAAATAAATTTATATTTTGTAAAGCCACTTATAATTTGAGGTTGTGGGTTACAGCAGCATAATGCAGTATACCTTTACTTATATAGAAATTTTCATTCAATTATTCACATTTCCAAAGCTCTTATTTAAAAAAAATATATTTTATTTACTTACTTGAGAGAGAGAGAGCGAGAGAGAGAGAGAGAGCAGGAGCAGTGGCAGGGGAAGAGGCATAGGGAGAAGCAGACTCCCTGCTCACAGGGAGCCAGATGTGGGGCTTAATCCCAGGACCCAGAGATCATAACTTGAGCCAAAGGCAGACACTTAACTGACTGAGACACCCAGGTGCCCTGCAAGACTCTCATTCTTATTAAAAGTTGGCTCTATTCTCTCAGCCCTTTACTGAAAATGTTCTCTTGCATATTGTTATTGTAATTAATATATTCCTAGAGCCTTCAACCTGGGCCTTTTAAATAGCATTTTACACTGATAACCAACTTTGTAAGAAAGTTTTCAATATAATACTGTCATTGCAGAAGTTTATAACATACAGCAGGGGAGAGTCACTCATTCTCAAATCATTCAGAGATGTGGTCACATCCTGAACATCTTGAAATATTTCCCAAAATATATTTTTATTTAAATATGTTCAATTTTTAAAAAATGTTCATTTTTGTATTGTTTCAAAATCTAGATGTGTGTCTGTGTGTGTGTGTGTGTACCTTCACCACCAGCATGTCATGAAGGTTTGTTTCCCATGTTTCTGCAACACTTGATTTTATTCAATCTTCTACTTTTCATAATTATGATGAATCTAAATGTCAAATCCATTTTAACTGCTTTGCATGATTTGCTAGATAATGGATAATAGCTGCTAAAGTAAAGATAATCTTTGTCTCCACTACCTTTGTATTTGTGTCCATTTGCTATATTATGACTGCAAAGAACAGTGTTTTTGCTAACAGACCCAGAAAGCAAATTCTCAATGACACAGGTCAGAGGATACTTTCCCCTTGAAAACTCCTATAATATTCAATCCAGAATTAATTTTAGCTCTATGTTTAAAAAAAAAGTATACCCCACCACCCAGAAAAATGCTTTATAGGCTTTTCCATATCCTTTTATATAAAGTATGTAACCCAAAAAGAAAGCAAGCTCTCTATTTTTTCCAACTTTTCATCCAGTGTCTTTCATTTTAGAGGTCTTCAATAAACATTTGGTTCAATTGATAAACATCTTTAAAGCTCTTAACTAGAATCAAATGATAAGGAAAATGACTCTATGACATCAGAAAATGTTTTGTGACTGATATATTATTAAATGGTATTAATGTCTTAATTAACCTTTATAAAAATAATTAGTTTTTCATTATAATTGAAAACAAGTAAAATATCATGCAATTAGATGTTTAGCTCCAATCATTACATTTAGTTGCAATCATGACAAATATTTCAACATACTGTTTGTCTTTCCATAGTTGTACTTCAAATAGTTATAGTGACATGAAATGTAAAAAGAGATTTTTATCTATTTTTATCCAACTATTATTCCATTTTGTCTTAACTTGTGCCCCAAGTATAATGGTTTTCAGTGTTGTGGGTTTTTGGTTTTTTTTTGTTTTTTTTCTCCTTAAATAGTCCCTTAACTTTATATATTTGAAATGTCAGTAAATGTAAAATAAATTATGACAAATATTTTCAATCTAAATATTTATATTTCATAAATATTTTGCAATTGCCTCCCATTGTTTACTAAAAATTGCTAACTAAATAGGGTTTCAGATATTCCTTTAGGCAATCAATGTGTTTTCAGAGAAATACTGGAGGTAAGAGGCAGTTAGAACAGCAAAACTAACTTATTCATTTAGTTTTATTTAAAATGTACACATTGCCCAAAGCTAGTACCACAATGTACAGAACATAAATTACGACACTTAAACCAAATGTAGCACCTGAGTGGAAGAAATAAATACTAATGGGAATGACATATATAGAAACAGCAGGCAAAAAATAAATAAATAAATAAAAGTAAAAGACCATTCTGATGTAAAGCTCACTTCATCTGGAAATCAGTTAAATTCCAGAGATAGTTAATCTGTAGAAGTTTAATAAAAAGATATAGACCTGGATTTTTAGCAAAGGAAATGCAGTTAATCTTAACATTTATGTTGGGAAGTATAATGAAATACAAAATACTATAAAATTATATGTGAATTAAAAGTAATAATTCTCAAGTATATTTGGAATATGAAGAGATAAAATATAATTTTAAAAATACTCAAATAAACAATCCCAATACAAATTGGCTATTTTTAGAAAGGTAATGCCATAGGGAAATTGTTAGCTAATTTTTCCCATGAAATCTTTGCATAGTATTTTCTAGTAGGATTTATTATACTTTAAATTTCTGTGTATTGAAATATTACTTTAAAATATCCTATAAAAAATGACAAAATAAAATTCCTTAATAAAAACCAAACCAGTAACGTTTTCATGGGTTTTTCATGGATTCATGTGAATGGTGAGCCCCCCAGAATATGTTTACATCCTAATTCCTGTGGCCTCTGAATGTTAAATGAAAAAAATAGTGGCCGTACATATAATTAATTAAGGCTTTGGAGATCATGAGCTACTCTCAATTTATCTGTGTGGGTTGACCCTGAATTCAATGATATGTGTTTCCATAAGATGGAAACAGAAAGAAATTAGACAATTGGAAAAGTTGCATCCATCCAGGAGAAGGTGATCTGAAGCATGTGGTTTTGGAGTCAGACAACTACCAGCTAAGAAACCCCAAGGATGATTGTCAGCAGCTTCCAGAAGCCAAGGAAAAAACACGAAATAGACTCTCCTCCAGAGTCTCTGGTGAGAGAGTGGTCCTGTTAACAAAATGATTTTGAACTTCTTAGCTCCAGAACTGTGAAAGAATACATATATTGTTTTAAAAATTGAAGGTGTGTATTTTTTGTTTTACAGCAGCCATCAACTCTTTTTGTTAAGTTCTCCATGACAATGGAGTTTGGAAAAGTTCCAATTTATTCTTGACTGCATTTCCAAATCAGTGGAATACTAAAATATTTTAATAGATTTAATTCCATTCCTGTGTAATCCCATCATCCATTCTTATTCCCAGTGCTTATTAGAACATTGTAATGAAATTAAATAGTGCTTAATAGTTATTTGAAAACACCTTCTCATAGTAAAATATGAAAGAGACTACTTGAATGTAAAATGATGGAAATAAATTTCAGGAAATTAATAATGAAGATAAAATTACATAGCTATGTAAACATCAAAAATGTTGTAAGGCCAAAACGCATTAGTCAGGATAAAGACAACATTATAAAACCAAAAAGAAGAAATGTCAACCTGGATGCATTTAGCGAAATAGACCAAAGTACATGGCATAACAGTTGTCAATATTACAAGAATAACTGGCAATCATACTGATAGATTTTAGGACCTCTCATTTAAAAAAAAAATAATGTGTAAAGTCACTATTAAGCAATAAAAATAATATGGATAAAAGAAGATTAATATGGATATAGAAAAATAAATATAAATATAGAACTATCATTAGGAAGCTGGACACAATGTCTGTGCATTAGTAATCTAAAAGAGGATTTAGGAGTGCCTGGGTGGTGCAGTTGACTGAGCATCTGAATCTTAGTTTCAGCTTAGGTCCTACTTAGGTCATGAGATTGAGTCCCCAAGTCAGGCTACATGTTCAGTGTGGAGTCTGCTTGGGATTCTGTCTGCCCCACTGTCTCTCTTTTTCTTTTTCTCTCTCATAAATAAATAAATCTTTAAAAAATAAAGTAAAATAAAATAAAATAGGATTTACATTATCTGATGCAATGCAATTAAACTGAAATCAATGGTAAGAACTAATTTAATATACATTTTTTAGAAATTTTAAAATACTAAAGAGTGTTTTCAAAATAAATTATGATATGCTATGTATGAACAACTAGACTAATTTGCAGTGATGAGTCATATTGTGTGGCGAAAGCTAATACTGTATCACTCCAAAAATTTAATTTCTCTCTCTGTATCTGAGATACCTTCTTGCATATGACCACCAGGAAATTTATATAAAAGGTTGCTAATTGTAACAACTATCTGCATTTTGAAAAAAAAAATGTGAAAACCTAATGTTTCATCCATAGGAAAATTAATAAACTTTATACAATACAGAACTAAAATTAATGACATAATTTCACATAAATCCTTGATAAAACAGATTGGGAAAAAATTGCAAAAGATATGTAAGTTGATAATAGTTATATATTATTTAAAAATATACAAAACAATCTTACCTGTTACCAATAAGTTCATAGGACTAACACAGCTCAAAATAGGAAAGGCATCTATTTCTGGTATATGAGGTGAGCTAGAAAAGGTAGAGTTGATAACAGATCTTTGATTTTATAGTTTTTGCTCAAATATCTAGCAAATGTATAATATTTGTTTTAAATAAACAGTGTTTATGTGGAGGCCTTTTTTAAAAAATTTGTATGTTAAATATTTGTTTACTCATTTAAAATGAAAAAAAAATACAAGAATAGGTTTTTTATGATGTATATGTCCTGAGTCTTTGAATTTTTGAAAATATCTTTCTTTCACTAATAAACACTGACAACTTGGCTTAATATAGAATAAATGTCACAATATCTTTTCTCAAAACTATATACTTCTCAATTATATTAGTCGCCATTATAGAGAAATATGGGCAGTTTTTCACTTTGTTTTGTTTTATTTTAAATTCCAGTATAGTTAACATATAGTGCTATATTAGTTTCAGGAATACCATATAGTGATGCAACAATTTCATACATCACCCTGTGCTCATCATAGCAAGTGCCCTTCTTAATTCCCATCATCTATTTCATCCATCTCTCCATCCATCTCCCATCTGGTAACCATCTGTTTGTTCTGTATAGCTAAGAGTCTGTTTCTCAGTTTGTCTCTTTCTCTCTTTTCCATCCTTTGCTTTGTTGTTGTTTCTTAAATTCCACATGTGAGTGAAAGCACATATATTTGTCTTTGACTTATTTCACTTACCATTATACCCTCCAGTCCTGTCCATGTCATTGCAAATGCCAAGATTTCAGTCTTTTTTATGACTGAATAATATTCCATTGTGTACGATATGTGTGTGTGTGTGTGTGTGTGTGTGTGTGTATGAAATCACATCTCTTTATCCATTCAGCTATTGGTGGACACTTGGGTGGCACCCATAATTGGCCTATTGTAAGTAATGCTGCAATAAACATAGGGGTGCATGTATCTCTTTGAATTAGTGTTTTTGTATTTTGGGTATTTGTATTTTGGGTTTAAATATCCAGCTAGTGTGAGCACTGGATGATAAGATAGTTATATTTTTAACTTTTTGAGGAACCTCCATACTATTTTCCACAGAGTCTGCACCAATTCCCAATTCACCAAAAGTGCAAGAGGGTTCCTTTTCTCCATATCCTTGCCAACCCTTGTTGTTTCTCATGTTTTTTATTTTTGCCATTCTGACAGATGTGAGGTGATAGCTCAGTTGGTGTTCATTTCCATTTCCCTGTTGATCAGTATGTTGAGCATCTTCTCATGTGTCTGTTGGCCATTTGGATTTTTTCTTTGGAAAAATGTCGTTCATGTTTTCTGCCTATTTTTTTAATTGGGCTTTTTGGGTGTTGAGTTTTTAAGTTCTTAATATATTTTGAAAACTAACCCTATATCAGATAGGTCACTTGCAAATATCTTCTCACATTCAGTAGCTTGCCTTTTAGTTTTGTCAACTGTTTCCTTTGCTATGCAGAAGCTTTTTATCCTGATGAAGTCCCAATAGTTTATTTTTGCTTCTGTTTCCTTTGCCTTAGGAGACATATCTAGAAAAGAAGTTGGTACAGCTGATACCAGAGAAATTAGAGCCTGTGTTCTCTTTTAGGATGTTTATAGTTTCAGGTCTCATATTTAGGTCTTTAATCCATTTTGAATTTATTTCTGTGTATGGTGAAAGAAATTCTTTTACATGTTGCTGTCCAGTTTTCCTAATAACATTTGTTGAAGACAGTGTCTTTTTTCCATTGGATATTCTTCCCTGTTTTTTCAAAGATTAATTAACCATATAATTGTTGGTATATTTCTGGACTTTCTATTCTGTTCCACTGATTTGTGTGTCCAAAGATTCCACCAAAAATCTATTAGAACTGATTAATTCAGTGAAGTTGCAGTATACAAAATAAATTGTTGTTCTATACAATAATAATGAAGCATCAGAAAGAGAAATTAAGAAAACAATACCAATTACAACTGCACCCAAAGTACTAAAGTATCTAGGAATAAACCTATCCAAAGAAGCAAAAGACCTGTACTCTGAAAAGTATAAAACACTGATGAAAGAAACTGATGATGACACAAAGAAATGTAAAGACATTCTATGTTCATGGATTAGAAAAATAAATATTTTTAAACTGTCTATATTACCCAAAGCAATCTACACATTTAGAGCAATGTCTATCAAAATATCAACAACATTTTGCACAGAAATGGAAAAAACAATTCTAAAATCTGTATGGAACCGCAATTGACTGCAAATAACCAAAGCAACCTTGAAAAAGAAAAGCAAAGCTGAGGGTATCACAATTCCAGACTTCAAGTTTTTATTACAGAACTGTGGTAATCAAAACTATCCCTGTTTTGTAAATAGGTTGACACCATTTATATTGCCCTAAGAAATACAAAATTTATTCTTTAAATTTAAAATTCAAAAATTTCATCTTGATATACATGGAGGTGCATATCTCAGTGTTTTACCTGATAATAGTGGGGTCCTTTTTATATGTTGACTTTTTTCCTCTTGTTATTTCTTTAAAAAGTCCCTTTTGTCTTAAAAAAATTCTTGTTGGAACATCTGGTTGGCTCAGTATGTGGAGCATGCAACTCTTGGTCTCAGAGTCATGAGTTTAAACTCCACAATGGGTATAGAGATTATGTCAATAAATAAATAAATCTTTAAAAACAACCCTTGTTACTCTGAATATTACTGATCATAAAGTAAAACTTATTTCTGTGTCTTGTAGATTTTCTGTTTAGAATATAGCTTTTCTTTGCATCCTTAAATATTATATTATTTTTTGTGTTATGAAATGTTTTTGTAGTGCTTTGATGGCATTTTTCTTCTGCTTATTCATCTTTAAGAAGATGATTAAATAATCCATATTCCATGGAAATGAGAAACACATGTAATGTAGATTTTCCTTTTTTTTTTTTTTTTTTTTTAAACTGGGCCCTTTTTGCTGTTGGGATTTTCATTTAAGTCAGAAATCTCATTGCTATTTATCACTTCTATCTATATGATATTATATAGTCCTAAATTTTAAGTGCTTTATTAACAAAAGAGGAAATATTCTTGTCCCTCCCTTTAATATATTAACTTTATCCATTACATACTTTTGAGGGTAAGAGTTTATATAAAGATACTCTGAGAACATGTAAAGCAATACTTTGCAAGGAACTCTGAGTAAAAATATTTAGCCAACAAGTCCTAGCCATAATTCTTTTAAACCCAACATTTTCTTCCCAGAGTTTTATTTCTTCAGAAATGAAATATTTTCCTTAAATCATTTTTTACCATAATATTCATTGGGTAGGCCAAAATATAGATTTAAGAACTGGTTTAACTAAAAAGATATTAATGGTCCAATTTTGAGAATGAAATTGTCCTAAGTGACTTGGAAGGCAGAAGTGTATTTTCTTTCTTGAGCTTTATCCTTTTCTAAAGTAGTCATCACAAAAAGAGGTATATGAATGCACAGATATTAGATATGGATTTTTCCCAATGACCCTACAAATATTTCTGTGGTTACTTCTGAAAATTCCTCATATTGACAAGCAGATGGACAAAATTTATTACTTTTGCATCTTTAATATTGTTTTCATGAACACTTCAAAGGAAAGATTTTGTGAAGTAAACTACATATCACTAGTTTTTAGCCAATTCAAACTAAAATTGATACAAGGGACATAAAATTTTACTTTCATCTATCAACTTTCTCATATTTTAAAATGCTAAAAAAAGTTTACTCTTTAATTTGTTGCTTTGATTTTAATGTTTAAGGTAGTATTTGCACAAGGTGAACATGCAATCATTTTTGTTCACTAAAATAAATGTTCATTTTATTTTATCATAGTCAAAATTAAATTTATAGGTATATAAAAACCCAAGGACCTGATGTGTTCATCTCTAAAGAGTTCTCAGCCAGTATAATGAATCTGTAGCTGGTTATAATTATTATGAAAAACAACAGAATCCAAGAGGCACATTGATTGCCTCTAAAAATATGAAAAACATTAAAATAGGATATAAAATAAATTACATTATGAAAAAGAGCAAAACAATACAATGTTTTAGTCATTGCTATTTCAAAACCTTTCTTTTGAATGCAATTTTATTATTTCATTTCTGCAATATTGCACTTCGCTTCATAAAACAGCAAGGGAAAGATTAGTGAAGTAACAGATATCCCCTTCATGGTATGAAAACCATTACTGAGGTAGCCTAGAAAAAAATTATCCCCCAAAAGGCTAAAACCATTAGATCACTGTAACAACAGACCAATATATACATAAGCTTGTAATGCACATATTGAAAAATTAAATGAAAGCAACTGAAGCAAACTTTTGGGAAGATAGAATTGAAGCAAAATTATGAACCAAATGATTTTACTGTGCAACGCTTAAAGAAATTGTTAATAGGAAGAAGACAGAATTATTAAAACATGGAAAAACAGAAGGTAAGTGTTTCACCAGCAATGGCCAGGAAGATACTACCATAGAGAAAAATTTTAATACCTTCAGCAGTTCTCTGTAAATTGGAGATGGTTACATGAACCCCCCCAATCATAATCGTATAGCACTAGACATTAATATCATCCAGCAAATTTCCCATGCAATTCAATATTCATCAACAAACCTCCCAAATATAAATTTACATTGCTTTCAATTATTTTATCAGGGAGAATATATGGAAGAGTAAAAACTGCTTTTTGCTTTAAAGATGTTTCTTTCTATAGACATTAATAGATACCCACTCAGCATAGATACAACTTTATTAGGTATGGGTAAGGATATAACAGACAGATTATGTCAAAATGTACTCAGAATGCTGATTTTTTTTTTAAGATATGAAGAGCTAAAGACTGAAAAGTGGTTAAGAGTCCACACAAAGATAATGCTTTACAATGATATCCTGCCTCTATGTATAAATGGTGCCTGTAGTAATACCAGAGGTTTATATTATCTCTTAGTATAATAATGGAAGACTTTGGATTTTATTACTGCATTGGGGAGAACTTTAATTGTCATGTGCACAGTTCACACAATTCAGAAAACATGGGATTTTAGGTCTGGAAATTTAAAATGTTTTTCCCTATTAGGTATTATTTCATCATCTTAAGCAGATCATTTCAGTTTTCTAATGCCTATGCCAATAAGATCTGTTTTTAGCTACATCAAGATAGTGTCAAGATTTGCCAATTAAGAAAATAAATGTGAAAAATTTAGAAAGTGCTATGTAAAGAAAACCAATGCTTGAGGTGCTAATTAATGGATTTCATCAATCTGGATAAAAATTTATCTTTGTGAAATGGTCTTCCAGTAATCTCCTATTCAACTGCTTTATTGAAGACTCTTAAATTAATAGAACACACAAATTTTATTCAGGACATTTTTCTTATTTCTTTTTCAGGAAAGCATGAAAAACAGTTGCCAAATTACTAGTAAAGGCTGAATGACTTCCATTGAATATAGGACCAAAAGGAAGAGATGATAGTTGACTACCCAATGCCTAGGAAAAACTTGAAAGCCCTTAGGTGAATTGTTGTTGATGATTATGAGGCAATTCTGGTATCTATAGAGAAATAAATAAGTACTCATAAAAAAAAAAACAATACTTAGGAACAGCTGGGTTGCATTTACAATTAGATTTGAGCAATCATGAAAATGTAAAATGGTAAACAATCAAGGTTTATAAGACCTAAAGTAGTTCTACATATAGACATAGTACATTGTTATATCTCCCTCTGACTTAATTACTACCATGAAAAAAAAATGCAAACATAATGGAACAAAGAAGAATTTGAAAATTCTTAGCTAGTTTTGTTTTTCTTTAGCTAGTTTTTAAATTTACTTGGTCACTTATAAGTGATTTTATGTTAAAACAAATCATTTTACTCTAACAAAGGAACAAGGAATTAGAACTAGCTAAAGGGATACATTTTTAAAGATAAGTAAAATATCCAAGATAAAAGGTTTACCTTCATGTGAGAACAAGATTCACAGACTGTATAATAAATTGAAAGGAGGAATCTAATGATTTTTAGGTGTTATTTCACTGTAAGAATCAAAACTTCAATTTTATTATTGTTCCTTTTATTGAAATTATAATTTTTATAAATGCTTTTTATAAAATAATTTTTATAAAATGCTTTGCTTTGATTAATAAAAAGGTTAAAAGGCAAACACTTTTGTATTATTTAATATTTTTATATTAGTGGAACTATATAGCTATTTGTGTTTGTGTTTTTGTATATCTACTTTAGACAACAGTTTCTCAATCAGACACATTCATTTTTGGACAAATTATTCTAATGTCACTGAAATTACAAAGAAAGTCAACAGGGATGCTTTTCTATCATTTTACTCTTCCATATACATTAATTCAGTTAAGATTTTTCAAATGCAAAAGTCCTAACTTAATCAAATTCAACTTTACTATAAAATCATATTTTAATCAATGATGCTTATCAAGACTGAACTTATACATTTTGATCAAGGAGGGTAGAATATATTTGAAGAACATTTTTATTGGGGATTCATGAAAGTAATGCATATCAAGCAGAAAACCTGATGGAATATTCTAATTTTGTTACACGCACACACACACACACACACACTCACACCTCAAAAGTGAGAATTTCTCTTTTACTTCAGATTCATAAGCATATAATCTTTAAGAATATTTAAGAATAAATATGAATTTAATACAGAACTCTACACTTTCAAGTCTGTCTTCATATTCAGTAATCAGCCCACTCGTTTTTCAATTAGTTGAGGTTACACAGTTTCATTTAATATTTGAATTATTCAGTTTAATTAAAGTAACAAATTCAGACTTAAATGTGCTCAAAGGGGTTGAAAAATTAATTGCAATTTAGAATGTAGCATTTAAAAAAAAATATGTCCTCTAGCAGCCTGGAACTTAAAAATATTTCAGTTAAAATTTGAAAAGTTACTCATTTGAAGCTCAAGAAGTATGCCAACTTTACAAATATTAAATAAACAATTTTGTTGATGCATTAGCTGATAACTTTATAATTTACTTGACTGTAAAGTGAAGGGCACAGGAACAATGACATAACAAAAATTAAGTAATATAAATATTACAGCACTGTAAACTATTTTCAAAGGAATAATAAAGTACTGTTTTAATTTAGAAATATGGGGTGCCTGGGTAGCTCAGTGGGTTAAGCCTCTGCCTTTGCCTTAGGTCATGGTCTCAGGGTCCTGGGATCGAGCCCTGCAGCAGGCTCTTTGCTCAGCAGGGAGCATGCTTCACCCTCTCTCTCTGCCTGCCTCTCTGCCTACTTGTGATCTGTCAAATAAATAAAATCTTAAAAAATATACTAATTTAAAATATGTTTATAGATCAAACAGTTCAATATAGGAAAATATTCAGGATTTAAAATGACAAAAGTTCAAACATGTGCTTTATAATACTTAGAGAATACTTAATATGGGCCGTTGTGCTAGAAATTTCACAAGTATTGTCTCCTTTTTATGTTTTAACTACCTGATGAAGTATTATTTTTTTACATGGTACGTTGATATAAAGAATTAGAATAGAACTTTTGTACTGTAAAGCATGTTTGCCGTTTAATTTTAACAGCAGCCTCAGATAGATTGCACAGGTATCATTATAGTAATTCCGGAGATCAGGAGACTAAGAATGAGAAATGCAAATGACAACTCCTAATGTACGTATATCATCTGTCTAGAGCTAAAAACCTAAAAAGCTAAAGAGCTAAAACACCTAAAAACTAGCTTTATAATTCACATTCTCTTGCTTTTTATTAATGACTAGAGTAATTATTAATTATTCTAAATTAATATTTAGAGTAATATTTACTGCTGATTATTAGCAGTAATGATGATAATTAATAATGACAAATATAACTCCTAGTATGTGGTAAAGGAAAATAAGATTATTAATTTATCTTAATTATCACCTCATCTTCAGTATGTTACCATATTCCTAAAATATTTATTTTAATGAAAGATGGATTCTTTTTTTTTTTTTTTTATTTGACAGACAGATCACAAGTAGGCAGAGAGGCAGGAAGAGAGAGACAGGAGGAGGCAGGCTCCCTGCTGAGCAGAGAGCCCGATGCGGGACTCGATTCCAGGACCCTGAGATCATGACCTGAGCTGAAGGCAGAGGCTTTAACCACTGAGCCACCCAGGCACCCAAGATGGATTCTTTTTATAAGTATTATGCTGAGACCCCCCAGCTTGACTTTGGGATAACACCGACTCTTTAGTATTTTTTGTTGTTTTTTTTTTTCACTTACTAGGCTCTCAGAATTGGAAGGCATTGTACAATCAATGTATTTCCTTAATTTTTTACTATGTTAGTGTCACCATCTTCACATCTCATACAGCCAATAAAAACTGTTGTCAAATTGATTACATTCCTTATAAGCTACAACTTCTTAAGATGAAGAAAATTCATTAATTCTTATTTGTGTTCCTGCCTATTGTTTTCTACTGGCTAGATTCATACACTATAAATTATTTTTGTACTGTCAATTTATGACGATATCTGCTTGTCTTTGGCAATAAAAATATTTAAGTACATAGTTTATACTGATGTAACTGACTCTTTTCATTTGACAGTGAAAACAGATATAAATACAATTGTCCTTTTTAATGCTTCCATGTGATTATCTTCAGAATACGCTTTTCATGTGTAAATGTTTCTAGAATTTGCCTTGATTCTATTGCATAACTCTAGGAAAAAAATTATTTTGTGTGTTGGCAAATTGTTGTGTAAGTGAAAGTTATGCTAAGTAATCAGGTTTCAAAAGAGATGAGGGGGTTACCTGGATTTAACAAACATTTTATAAATTATTGAAAACTATTGCCAATAGTTCTTACTAAGATTGGAAGGGGAGCTGCTACAGTTGGAAAGAAGTTGATAAAACTTTCCATCTCAAATCAATTTTTGGAATTATACTGACACAGATACAGTATATCTGGGTACATATATTCCTATGATATTACTACCGTAAAAGCAAGAAATCTGTCCCTAAGAAATTAAAATTTTTTTTTTATTTTTTTAATTTTTTTTAAAGATTTTATTTATTTATTTGACAGACAGAGATCACAAGTAGGCAGAGAGGCAGGCAGAGAGAAAGGGGGAAGCAGGCTCCCTGCTGAACAGAGAGCCCAATGCAGGGCTCGATCCCAGGACCCTGAGATCATGACCTGAGCCGAAGGCAGAGGCTTAACCCACTGAGCCACCCAGGCACCCCAGAAATTTAAAATTTAATAACAACATTATTAATCTAATAAAAAGAAAGTCAAAACAATATAGAATGAAGTTACCTACAGTGTTACCCCAACACTTGTTTACACATTGCAGGTAGAATAAAGAGACAATTTATTCTTTTCAACATTCCCTTTGTTCCCATATAAAAATAGACAGAAATAAATTGAGAATTTTATCCTTCTGCTTTTCCTCATAAGGTGTGTTTTCAGTGCTTCTAAGAATTAAATGAAGGCAAAAGTAGATATAACTAGAAGCTTATTAAAATTTCATCTTTAGAGTAATCCCATTTATCAAGAGTTTAAATGAAATAGGAAAAAAAGATAAATTTAAAGCAATCAAAGTAGAAAGGCTTATGCAAATAAAACAGAGTAACATGAAATATTTAACTTTTCTTGTTGTAAGGACTGAGTTTGGCTGCCAAAAGTATTTCATTTAACTGATGAGAGGCAGTCTAGTGAAATATAAAGGGTCATGTTTTTAATATTAGCAGGTTTTTTGTTATGACATATTCTGAGTTATAGTTAAAAGATCCAAATCCCTAGATTTGTTGTTAATAAGTTAAAAAGCTTGATGTTCTAGCTGGGCTTATAAGTTTTAATTATATGAGAATTGAATGACATGGAATATTGGAGTTAATGTGTTCCGCACATAAATCAGGATCTCTCTACCATGTGTAAGATCATGATCCTTGCTAAGTGAAAGAACAGATAGGAATCTTTATTCTTCCTCCTAGCAATAATGTTTCAATGTCTCCTCTACTAATAGCATAAAACATAATCAAATGAAATTAAACCTGCTTGGATAGTTGCTTTCAGTCATTTAAACTAAACAATTTTCCTTATTACTGTTACCTCTTCCAGGTAAATTTCTAGCATCCTTAGATTACTGATCATGAAAGATTAGAAAGCATGACATTAATCTTCACTATCAACTCCATTTGTACTACTGCCTAAATATATGAAGGAAAAGAAGTATAGATACAATGTTCTTAAATGAAAACATTCTTGATATTGCACAATTATCACCATGATCACCATGTTGATTTATGGAACATTCCAGAACCAAAATTTCAAAGCTAAATTGCAGTTTAGAGCACTAGTGGTCAGCTGTAGGGTCCTTTACAGGTGTGCAACCAAATTATGATTAAACAATGAAATGCTACAACTAGTAGACACACTAATCAAGGAGATGTTCAGAACACAGAACTTGAGCTGAGCAAGTTATAGAATGTGTTATAGAAAAGACTTAAAGTATCAAAAAATCCTTACTAAGTTTATCGAGAAACAACAGTTATTCATGTTCTAACCAGAACATAAGATTGTGGTCAGGGCTGTAAAATTCCCTCACAGAAGCTTTTAAAATACTCAGGAAAATAAAGAGAAGAATGGATACCCAGCAACATTTGCTGCAGTATATTTGTGCATCATTATCACTGCCTTGATTATCTTGAATCATTTAGTTGCCTTATAAACAACTAAATAATCCTAGTATTTGAAATTGTACTAGGAAGACAAAAAAGGTATGAGAAACTGATATAGAATCTGCAATTTTCAGCTTCTTTTTCCACATTTATTTTCTAGAAATATAACTATATTTTCTTGTACACAATTGCATAAATGAGGGCTTATGTGGGAGGTGACAGAAAGCCCAATGTTAACTAGATGACTAAAAACAATTTATCTTAAACTATATCTGAACGTTCAAGATGCCAGCCATGACATTAGGATTTATTTTCTCTGCCTCTAAGATTTCTGGGTCTTATCTTTATACTCATACTAACTCTTGCAACATCAATAAGACACACTTATATTCTCACACTCCACCCCTCCCAAGATTATAGTAAATGACTCTTTTTCAAGGTTGACATCCTGACTGCCTCTCTCCTATCATTTCAGGACTGATATATATGTGGTATTTCCTCCCTCATGTATATTTATCTTTATCTATTTTGTCAAATATTTGAAAAAGATGTTAGAACCCTGTATTTATCCTGTAATTCTTTTGGGATAGGTTCTAATAGTTATAAAAATGATGTTGAATGCATGTCATACATGCATTCAGTAAGCTGTAAATGGCTGATTTATGAATAAAATTAAAGTTCAAAAGGCTAATTGTCTTCTTAGGTTTTACATTTAAATGATAAAAAAGTATTAAACTATATAAGTGTTTACTTGATATGCATTTTTCTTTATTTTAGTTGCAATATTAGTTCTTTCAAGTATAAGTTAAAAGGATTTGGGATATAAAATGAGGACTGAATAATCCTTTCACTTACACACTATTTTAAATAAAATTATAAAAAGTTTCTACCTACTGGATTTCATGGATCATGATTATTTTCCCAATATACTGTCCACACCATTTTTGATTTTGAAATATTAGAATATTACTTTGCTGGAAGTTCCTTTTCTATTATTCTAGTGTTGTATATACAGTTTTGTTCATCATTCAACATTATTTTCTCTCAACACTATTTGCAGAAAACAACTATCAAGTGTTCCTACTCTACTAACTAGATAATTACTACTTAACACTGACCAGTCTTTTCATTAAACACCTACTCATTTTCTTAATGTAAAACGCATCATGGAAATTAAAGATGCAAGTTTCTTAAAGAATTACTGTACTAGTACAATGAATTAAGACCAAAGAAAACAGCATAGCTAATATGTCTTGCTCAATTCTCAGTGAATGATCTTTTTTCCTATATCACGAAATTTTTTTAATGACTATTTATTTGAGAGAGAGAGAGAGAGAGAGTGAGTGTGAGTGAGGTGAGGGGCTGAGGGAGAAGCAGACTCCCTCCTCAGCAGGGAGCCCAATAAGAGTCTTGATCCAGGGAGTCTGGGAACATGACCTAGAGTCAAAGCAGATGTTTAACTGCCTGAGCCACCCAGGCACCCCCCCCCCATCATGAAATTTAAGATAAGACATAACTTTACAAATTCCACCCTTCTTTTAATTAACATATTACTTGTTTTCCTTACATATTAGTGAGAGCACAATTAAATAATATGTATCATTTGAGAAGTAACTTATGTATATATCATAATATATATATGGTATACCATAATATATACATATATATTTCCTAATATTTTACAACTGAACAATTCATAGTTCAAATGTGCGTTCATACTAGAAAAACTAGCTCTATAACAAAGATACATTCAAGATAAAAATAAATTTCACATAGGAATCATAGGAGCTAGTCTCTAAACAACAAGAATAAAATTGGGTTTAAGATATCTATTTTTGAATATTTATTGGCAACCAAGTAGAAAATTTGTTCTTTATGGAAAAATATATTTCCATATATAGACTATAGAGCATTTCATAAAGTTCCTGAAATATAATAGATATTCAAAAATATTAATTTTTACTAATTACAATTACTGAGTGAAAATTCTATGTGCATGCACAGGTGATATGTGGGGAAAGAAAAATACTTGTAGGTTTTAGGAGTATTCTGTGATTCATGTGCCTGTCACATTTTTAAATAATAAGCATCACATTTTAAAATTATAGCTGATGATTTATATTTCTTTCAAAGAATATGTACTATTCCTATTAGAATAAATGTAATAATGGTTTGACTGGAGAAAAATTTTCCACATTCTATAAATGAAAAATTTCAAAGTAAATATTCACATGCATGTCTAAATAGCTTCAGTCCACCAGAGAATATATTCAAGAGAGGAAAGAGGGGATTCTTTTTTTCTCTTTCCAGTAATAGTAGAAACAATGTTTCTTCATTAATTATTATAACTAGACTTACCTGGAGTATATGTTCAACCTAGCTTTTTTTTTTTTTAAGATTTTATTTATTTATTTGATAGAGATCACAAGTAGGCAGAGAGGCAGGCAGAGAGAGAGGGGTGAAGCAGCCTCCCTGCTGAGCAGAGAGCCCCATACGGGGCTCAATCCCAGGACCCTGGATCATGACCTGAGCCGAAGGCAGAGACTTTAACTCACTGAGCAGCCAGGTGCCCCATCAACCTCTCTTTTATAAGCATTCCTCTTGTACTAGTATTTCCTTTTTTTACTCATCAATTGAGAACCATTTACCAGTATTTATAAAATGCTGTATCAGAAAGCTCATCTCTGGAGCACCTGGGTGGCTCATTGGGTTAAGCTTCTGCTTTCAGGTCAGGTCATGGTCTCAGGGTCCCAGGATCAAGCCCTGTGTCTGGTTCTCTGCTCAGCAGGGAGCCTGCTTCCCCTCCTGCCTTTGCCTGCCTCTCTGCCTACTTGTGATCTCTCTCTCTGTCAAATAAATAAATACAATCTTACAAAAAAAAAAAAAAAGGTTCATCTCCCCTCAAATTTTCAACAAATAGCAATAACAACAGAATGGATCTTGGCAGCCACAATTAGGTCTTGAGATCTTCCCTGTCAGCTCACAGTCATGAGAAAATGTCCCCTACATCACTTCCACTTTCTATATTCACTTGAGTACTTCTTGTCAAAACTAACTTAAATTGCTCTTACCTACACAGAGATCTGACAAACATGATTGTTTAAATATAGTTGTCCTGTTGTAAGGGAAGAAATGTACAAGGTGGGGGGAAAGGATGCTGAGTAACCATAAACAATATTCATCTCTATCCCAACATGGAGTATAAACAGCAAAACCATAAAATATAGGGAAAATAATTGAAACTGGAAAAAAAGTCTAGTTAGAGTAACATTTTATTCCACTGAATTTTAATTATCTAAATTAATTAATGCCAGCCACAAGATCTTTTTCATTCACATATATGGAAAAATTGTGGATACATAATATATGTATCAAATTTCATTAATATGCCTTATATTAGTAGACAATCTATCTCAATCATAGTATTAAATATTAAGCATAATTAAGACCACAGTAAAGGTAATACTTACACATTTAAAATTCAAAAAAAGACTATAAATATATTTTTGATTGTACACAGGTGAAAATGTAATAAAGTAAAAGATAAAAATACAAAATGGGAAAAAAGGAAACAAAATCTAATGTGGGCATTCCCATAACCATGAAGAGGAAAAGGCAGACTTGCAAAACCACATTTTGAGTATAATTTTCCTCCATATTTTTTTAGTAAGTGTTACTTTATTGGTGGAATGATATTTTTTTGCTAAAAAAAAAAAAATCCCTGCTTTATTTCTGCTCAGTTTTCTTACATTATATAACTAGACAGTTTCTTAAATGTTCACTTAGCAGTCATAGCAATGCTTTGTCTAACTTTACATGTACATGTGTAAGTTTCACTTTAGAAACTGCTGAGTGTAAACTAAATCTTGATTACTATGGGCACTAAGTGTTAAATTGACACAGAAATGGAAACAATAATGTACAAAATCAGGTAGAATCTTGGAATCATAGTCTTACTATCTAGAAGTGACCTACAGGAACAGAAATTAAGCTGTCTGGGTTCTTCTGCAGCATTAGCTCTGGTGGCTGGGAGTGAAGCTTCTATAATGGGATTATTCACAGCTATTCCCAAATTTGAATGAGCATCAGAATCACCTGGGAGGTTTATCAAACCACAAATGGCTTGCCAACACCCCCCCCCCACCAATTTCTGATTTGATCTGTTCCGGTCTGAACAAGGTCTAAGAATCTGCATTTCTAATGTGTTCCCAGGGGATGATAATTATGCTGGCCCAGGGCCACACTTCAAAATCTACACTAAATTCCTCTTTTTGAGATGGAGAAACAGGCCTAGCCAGTGAGATTAGAAGTAACCTGCCCAGGGGGCACATGGGTCGCACCATTGGTTAAGCTTCTGACTCTTGGTTTCAGCTCAGGTCATGATCTCAGGTCATAATCTCTGCAGGGTCATGAGATCAAGCCTCATGTCCAGCTGTGCTCAGCAAGGAGACTGCTTAAGATTCTCTCTCTCCCTCTGCTTCTGCCCTTCCAGCTCTTGCGCTCTCAAACTCTCTCTGTCTCTCTCTCAAATAAATCTTAAAAAAAAAAAAAAAAAAAAAAAAGTGAGTTGCCCGGAATCACACTCTCGGTTTTTGACACAGCAAGAAGTCAGTCAGTTCTATTATTTCTCCTCTCTCTCTCTTTTTGCCATCAAATTTATGTACATATAGTATATATATATATATATATACACACACACATATATAAGTTTTTCCTTTAAAACAACAGAAAGCTTGTTACTCACCAGAATGAGTGTGAAGAATGAGGAAATGATTACATTGAAAAATACAGTAGGACCATGCTTTCAAAACAAACTATCTCAAAGTAAAAAAAAAAAAAAAAAAAAGAACAAACTCCAAATCCAATAGTTTAAAAAAACAAAATTTTTTTTTTAATTTTTTTATTTATTTTTAATTTTTTTATAAACATATAATGTATTTTTATCCCCAGGGGTACAGGTCTGTGAATCGCCAGGTTTACACACTTCACAGCATTCACCATAGCACACACCCTTCCCAATGTCCATAATCCCACCCCCTCTCCTGACCCCCCTCCCCCCAGCAACCCTCAGTTTGTTTTGTGAGATTGAGAGTCACTTATGGTTTGTCTCCCTCCCGATCCCATCTTGTTTCATTTATTCTTCTCTTACCCCCCCAACCCCCCATGTTGCATCTCCACTTCCTCATATCAGGGAGATCATATGATAGTTGTCTTTCTCCGATTGACTTATTTCGCTAAACATGATACCCTCTAGTTCCATCCACGTCGTCGCAAATGGCAAGATTTCATTTCTTTTGATGGCTGCATAGTATTCCACCGTGTATATATACCACATCTTCTTTATCCATTCATCCGTTGATGGACATCTAGGTTCTTTCCATAGTTTGGCTATTGTAGACATTGCTTCTATAAACATTCGGGTGCACGTGCCCCTTTGGATGACTACGTTTGTATCTTTAGGGTAAATACCCAGTAGTGCAATTGCTGGGTCATAGGGTAGTTCTATTTTCAACTTTTTGAGGAACCTCCATGCTGTTTTCCAGAGTGGTTGCACCAGCTTGCATTCCCACCAACAGCGTAGGAGGGTTCCCCTTTCTCCGCATCCTCGCCAGCATCTGTCATTTCCTGACTTGTTCATTTTAGCCATTCTGACTGGTGTGAGGTGATATCTCATTGTGGTTTTGATTTGTATTTCCCTGATGCCGAGTGATGTGGAGCACTTTTTCATGTGTCTGTTGGCCATCTGGATGTCTTCTTTGCAGAAATGTCTGTTCATGTCTTCTGGCCATTTCTTGATTGGATTATTTGAAGAACAAAATTTTTTTTTTTCACTTAATCTTCATTATTATTAAGGGACAGCGGGCTTTTCAAATCTGGCTCACCCATGGATCTAAGCTAAAGAAGAGGTTATCTTGAGATTATTGTTAGCTAAAGAGAGAAGAAATGGCATATAAAAATGCACAAGGGCTCTTAGTATTTCCACCTGGAAGGGGTATAGTTCACCTCCACTAATTTTATTATTTAGAGAAAGTCATTCATCCACACCTAAAGTGTGACATATTTTATGCCTCATCTCAAAACCTCAGCCCTCCTTTAGACTTTGATTTTTGTTGTATGTAACCAACAATATATGCACAGCCTTACAGCACCATGGCTTAGTGGCAAGGTGCGTATATTTCTTTCTGCATAAAGGTTGCCTACCCTTCCGCTGAAAAGCATTTGGAGGGGGGCTCACTCAGCTATCCTGGAATGTGCAAAAATCCATGTCTATGAAATGATAATATCCCCCAGACCAATCTTAAAGATATAGGGGATGAAAATAACCCCCTTCTCCTTTTTCCCAGGCAGTTGGTTCCATGTTTGACTGCCTGATTTCTCTGAGGGTTTTCAGAGAGATTGAGTCCCAGTTGTGCACTGGAAAAATCTAACAGCCCAATAACTCATCCCTGAATAACTTTCCTCCCTTTTTTGTTTTATTCTTCCACATTTTTTCATTCCTATCCTCTGGAATTTGTTCCCAAAATAAAATACCTACATGTAAACCCATCTCTCAAGCTCTGTTAAGACATCTATCTTCAAAAAGGTTAGGCAAGTACATTTGTACAATATTCCCAGAAGAAAGAAAACCAGAACCATCATTATTGATTAACATAATTAGTAAATGAATTATACCAACATATCAAAAGTAAAATATATTTTGATGAAATGAGATTTATATCAGGAATGCCAGGTTAGGTAAACATGAGGAAAACTACCCATATATATTATAGTTGTTTAACAAATATGTGAATAGTTGTTAACTGAACACATTGTTTTAATAGAACAAAAGATAAAAACACATAATCATCTCCACAGATGATGAAAAGGCATTTGCAAGGTTATTAAAAAGCTACAATCACTTCTCCTTCCCTTATAAATAAATATTTATTCTTCTTAGTTAAGAAGACATTTTTTCCTTGTGAATAAGAATTATGAATCATGAGATTCGGTAATAGAAGTACATTTTTATTTTAGGGAAAGAAGTATAATGGATATTGTATTACTCTGAGGAAAAATGTTTAAAACTTTTCCAAAATATTGGTTATTTTAAAATCTAAAACATTTTTCTAGGAAAATCACACAAAATTATAATTATGTGATCACTCTAATGCATAGATGATTCACTCTGTTGAATTTACCATACATATTTGAATAATTTACGGTACAAGGTATTATTCTGAAGTAGCTTTTTAATTAAATTTTAAAGATATGTATATATGGTCTACACAAACTTAATAATTAAGTGCTTAAAAGTGTTTAACTCAAGACCACTTAGGTGTAAACTGTTACGGAATTTGTGTTAAGTATACAAAGGTATAACAAGATTTATAGCTTTAAGTTGATTTTAACTGATAGAAAATATACAATGTGCATATAAAAAGTGAAGCTTTTATCTCAGAGTAGCTAGAAGGAAAAAATAATGAAATGAAGTTCAGAATTTTTCCAACTCTTTACAAATTTATAGCATGTCATATTTATCAGGTAAAGAGAATATTAGAACTACCATATTTCAACAAAATCATACCTTGTGTTTCATTATCAGAGGAAAATCTAAGGAGTATGAACAAGTAACTTGTAAGACTATCTATTTTTAATGACTTCTCAGGTAGTGCTGGACACATTTCTACTAAAAAATGTTTTGGCTGATACTGCCAAATATCACTGTCACCATGGCAATAGTCACTTTAAAAAATGATTTAAAATAGAAAGGACAAAAGACAAAGTAATTCTCCAACATATGAAATATAATTGTATGAAATCTTTTGGTGATTTATTGAGGAAAAAAATTCACAGATAAAAACACAATCACTTTCAAAGAATACAAGCAGAGGGAATACTTCCTGCTTATCTGTAAGGCCAGCAACACCCTAATATCAAAACCAAAGACATTTTGGGAAAAGAAAACTACAGACCAATTATATCTCTCATGAACATAGATACAAAAGTTCTCAATGAAATATTAGCAAATTAGACATTCAACAGTTTATAGAAAGAATTACACATCATGACTAGGTTGAATTTTATCTCATGTATGCAATTTGGCTCACTATTCCAAAACCAATTAACACATTCCATCACATTAACAGGCTATAGAAGAATAATCTCGTGATCATATAAATGGAAGGCAAAAAAGCATTTGACAAATTCCAACAACGATTTATGACAAAGACTTTCAGTAAGCAAGGAATATTAGGGAACCTTCTCAACTGATAATATCTATAAAAACTGAGAGATAACCTCATCCTTTATGATGACACACTATGAACTTTCTTACTAAGATCAGGGACACAACAGGGATATTCCCTTTTACCAGTCCTAGTCAATATCATATAATAAGTCCTAGCTAATTCAATAAGACAAGAAAATAAAATACAAGGTATGATGATTGGGAAGGAAGAAATAAAAACAGTTTTTATTTGCAAGTGACATGAATGAATATGTATATAATTGAAAAGAATCAACAAAAACTCCTGGAACTTATAAAAACTTATAGCAATGTTGTAGATACAAAATAAATATGTAAAAGTCATCCATTTTCCTATCTACCACAATGAAAAGGTAGAATTTGAAATTAAAACATAATACATGGCTCTGTCAGTTAAGCATCTGCCTTCAGCTCAGGTCTGAGATCGAGTCCTGCTTCAGGCTTCTTGCTTAGCACAGAGCCTGCTTTTCCTTCTCCCACTCCCCCTGCTTGTGCTCTCTCTCTTTCTGTCAAATAAATAAATAGCAATCTTAAAATAATAATAATAATAATAATAATACCATTTACATTAGCACATCCCAAAATGAAATATATAGGGGTATATTGAACAAACCATTTAGGAGATCTATGTGAGAAAAAACTACAAGATCTGTTTAAATAAATCAAAAATATTTCATATTCATGGATAGGTAGACTCCATAGTATTAAGATGTCAGTTCTCAGGGTGCCTGGGTGGCTCCATCGGTTAAGCATCTGCCTTCTACTTGGGTCATGATCCCAGGGTCCTGGGATTGAGTGCTGCATCAGGCTCTCTGCTCAGTAGCAAGTCTGTTTCTCCCTCTCTCCCTGTACTCTCTCTCTCAGCTTATCTCTCAAATAAATAAATATTTTTTTTTAAAGAAGATATCAGTTCTTCACAACTTGACCTGCAGATGCAATGTGATTCTAATTAAAGTCCCAAGAAGTTATTTAGTAGCTTTGATAAACTCATTCCTAAAATTATATGGAGCAGGAAAAGACCCAGAATAGCTAACACAGTATTGAAGAACAAAGTTTGGACTGACACTACCCAAATTCAAGATGAACTATAAAACTAATCAAAATAGCATAGAGTTGGTGAAAGAATAGACAATTAGATCATGGAACAGATTCAAGAGCTCAGAAGTAGACTTACATAAATATAATCACCTGATCTTTGACAAAGGACCAGAGGCAATGCAATGAAGCAAAAATGACTTTTTAAAATAAATAGTGTTAGAAGAATTAGACATTCACATACATGCATTAAAAAAATGAACCTAGTTATTGACCTTACCTCCTTCACAAAAATTAACTCAAAATGAATCATAAACATAAATGTAAAACACAAAATTATAAAACTCCTAGAAGATAACATAAGAGAAAGTCTAGGTGACCTTGGATTTTGCAGTTACTTTTTACATATGACATCAAAGGCATGACCATGATCCATGCAAGAAAGAAATAATTGATAAACTGAACTGCTCTGTGTAAAGACATTGTGAAGATAATAAAAAATACAATGCACTGCCTAGAAGGAAATACGTGCAAAAGACTTATCTGATAAAAACTATTATACAAAAGAACTCTTAAAACTCAACAATAGGAAACCAAATAACTTAATTAAAAATGGCCAAAGATCTTAACAAATATATCACCAAAGAAGATTTACAAATGGCAAATAAGCATAAGATTCTCCACATCATGTGTCATTAGGAAGATGCAAATTAAAACTACGAGATACCACTACACAGTTATTAGAATGGTTGAAGTCCAGAACATGGACAACACCAAAATCTGGTGAGACCTTAGAGCAACAGCAACTCTCATATTCATTGCTAGTGGGAATATAAAATTGTACAGTGATTTTGAAAGTGGTGGTTTCTTACAAAACTAAATATAATTGTTTCTATATGATCCAGAAATCATGCTCCTTGGTATTTACCCCAAAGAGTTGAAAACCTATGTCCACATAGAAAGCTGCATATGGTTGTTTATAGCAACGTTATTACAAATGTCAGGACATGGAAGCAACCAAGATGTCCTTCAGTAGGTAAACTAGATAAATATACTGCAGCACATTTAGACAATGTAACATTATTCAGTGCCATAAAGAAATAAGTTCAAACTATGAAAAGGCATGGTGGACTCTTAAATCCATATTAGTAAGCAAAGTAAGCCAATCAGAGAAAACTAAATACTGTATGATTCCAACCATGTGTCATTCTGGAAAAGGCAGAGTTATGGAGACACTGAAAATATCTGGTTGTCAGGGGTGGGGTATGGAGAGATGAACTGATGGAACATGGAGGAGTTTAAAACAAGGAAAATCCTCTGTATGATACAATTATGATGGATACATTATAAATTTGTCCAAACCCCCTGAATGTACAACACCAAGAGTGAAACCTAATTTAGTCTATCAACTTGGTGATAAAGTAGTTTCAGTATAGGTTCATTAACCGCTATGACATGTGGGTTCAGGGTCTATGGGATATCTCTGTATCTTTCCCACTTAAAATTGATCTTAAAACAAAATAAAGCTCATTTCTGAGATAATTCAAGTTCAAACATCAGTTGTATGGAATCTGAATGCCTGCCACTCTCCCAGCTGAGATTCCAAGAGCTGTGCCTAAGCATGTGTAGGGTAGGGATAATTCAAGGACTGAAAAATCAAACTGTCCTAGGTAGGAAACACACTTTGAAATAGAGATTTATATGCAGGCAGTTAATGGTGATAGTGCCATCTGGGAAATGTTATAAGGGTTTGATGGAATTAAGATTAGGAGGAAGGGAAAGTTTAACTTGGTAGAGTAACAATTGAGGCCTTAGGGGGTGCCTGGGTGGCTCAGTGGGTTAAAGCCTCTGCGTTCAGCTCAGGTCATGATCCCAGGGTCCTGGGTTCGAGCCCTGCATCGGGCTTTCTGCTGGGGAGACTTCTTCCTCCTCTCTCTCTCTGCCTGCCTCTCTGCCTACTTGTGATCTCTCTGTCAAATGAAAAAAAATAAAAATCTAAAAAAAAAAAAAAAATTAAGGGCTTAGGAAACCCTACAGGAATCACTGCAGAGTTGTTATAATTAGAACTAGAGAGTCAGAGGTATATTTTTGAATTCCCATATTAATCACATATTGAATTCAACTGCCCCTAGTGAGAAGTCTAAGATTGGGTGAAGTAGTTCTTTTCTTTTTTCTTTTCTTTACTTTTCTTTTGTTTTCTTTCAAGATTTTTACTTGTCAGAGAAAGCAAGAGCAATAAGGGAGCAGCAGGCAGCTTGAGAAGCAGACTCCCTGCTGAGGAAGGAGCCAGATGCAGGACTCAATCCCAGGACCCTGGGATCATAAACTGAGCCAAAGGCAGATGCCTAACCGACTGTGCCACCTAGGCATCCCAAAGCAGTTATTTTCATCCATATACAATTCAGCGTTCTGTTGATCTTTAATAATTCTACATATTTTTGTGAGTCAATATGTCCCCTTTGTTCTTAATTATCTTTTCAAGGATATTTCTATAATGAGCATATTTGGAAGATAGAGCCAGTAACTCCATCCAGAACAAAAGGCAGGGATGCTTATGGTTCAGTGTAACGAAGACAATGCCTCCAGCTAGAGCCAAGGGTGAGCATGCTACCACCTATTAAAAAAACTCAAATTCCCTTAGTTAAAGGCCATTCATGTGATATAACCCAACACATGTATACACATCATCTTTCACTCTTTATGTTACTCTTTGGGAAATGGTGCAGATATATTGAAAACTATGACTGTATTGAATCAGGAGTCTTATGTCTTCTACTAACATCCCTTACACTGTGCCAGCCAAGTTGTTAATCTGCAAGTAGAGTAAAATTTCAGATTCTTCATAGTTCTGGACAGCCATTAGCAGCAAGCACACCTTCAGCTGCTGAGAGGAGTATTTCATCTTGAAAGAAGAACCTGGGTAGTGAATCTTTTTTTTTTTCTTTTCTTTTTTTTTTTTTTTAAGATTTTATTTATTTGAGAGAGAGACAGTAAGAGCATGAGAGGGGAGAAGGTCAGAGGGAGAAGCGGACTCCCAGTGGAGCTGGGAGCCGCATGTGGGACTTGATCCCAGGATTCCCGGATTATGACCTGAGCTGAAGGCTGTTGCTTAATCAACTGAGCCATCCAGGTGCCCTGTATAGTGCATCTTGACATTCATCCAGAGAACATGGAAATCTGCAAGAAAATGTTCAGGGAAGAATCAAGACTTTGGACTCAGTCTACTAATATGGGAAAACATCAAACAAAGAGAGATAGAGAGAAAGAGAGAAAGAAACCGACCCCAACAGAACTCCACTAAAAATCATTGGTATGTGACACCTTCACGAAGTGATCGGAGTCAAATGATGGGGGGATTCTCGACTGATGATCAGTAGACGTCTTTATTTCTTACAATAACTTCTTTTATTCTTTACACAAGATCTGGTTACAAACAGGATAAAGATTTACATGCAGAACTGAACTGTGTGTGAAATGTGAGCTATGTGTAGGATGTGGGCTACGTGCAGGCAATCAAGTGGGACAAGTGAACAACAATGATTATCTCTTAGCTTTAAATGACAAGAGCAAGTTAAGGATTCTCCACACTTAGCAGATCCATCTAAAGGAGGACATGAAAGTCCTCCAGGATTCTTCCATGTTTATTCCAGGAATGGGCCAAGGAAGACTCTTGCCATCCATCTCCTAGAGTTTACTCACAGGATCCAACAAGACCCTAGTTACATTGGCGAGTATTTGGGTTGTGTTCCAACAGGTATGCAAAATTGGAAAACATCTATTAGAAAAATATAAGAGTTTCTCCAGTGCTTAAATACATGCCAGAATGTTGTTGTAAAATAATGGTGTGGAAATGGTTTTGTGTAGGGAACTCTGGACATCTTTAAACATAAGGAGAATACTGTAAAGTCAGAGTGTTCTCTTAAAAATCATATAATATTTTAGAATACTTTGAACCTATGACATATAATTAATACCATATATAAATAAGAAGTACATTTTTAGCAGAAAACTGTGACTCTCTTACAGGCTACATAAACTTTAACACTGTAATAATAAACACAAAGAAAAACAAACAAAAAAAAACTAAGGAAATGTTATGGCTTAGCTAGTTTTTCCCTATGCATATGTTATAGACCTCAATTATTTAATTTCTGCAGTGATACACTACTTGTTAATTTATAAAGCAGAAGTGTTATCTTGAAAAGAATTTGGTAACTACTGAATTAACCCCAAAACATCATTTTTTAGATTTCAATATTCATTCTTTTTGCTTTTTCCCCAAAGGTCAGTTAAGAGCTCTCTTGTTGCCAGTGAGCTACTTGATGTAAGACATAAATGTGTAAGTATGACATAAAGCTCGCTTACAAGCTATGGCTTTAAGTGAGGAAACAATTGTTATTCCACATGAAAAATTTACTAAGAACATCTATAGCAACAGAACAAACGAAAGATTTGCTGTGGTGAGGTAGCCGATAATCCAAACTGATACAATGACTTACACATAATCAAAAACTCAAAAATTATAACACATTGAGTAATTTTAAAGCAATTCTGTAGTTAAATAGGATGTCAGAAAAGGGGTTAGTTATAATATAATACATTGCCAATTTCACTGAACTATTTTTTAATCTCACTTTTTTCTCTATTTGAAATATATGTTTTTTTAATGAATTTTTTAAGAAGTTAAGATATTAATATCCACATAAGGAGAAAGAATATCTGCATTAATATTTGCCAGATAATTTTTTAATGTAGTATTTTAGTTGACCTTGGATTTAACCTGAAGTGTGGGGAAAGAATACAAAGATCTCTGAGGAAAAGTAATTTGAACCTAAGGAAAACCATTTGTCATCTCAGTAGTGAGAATTAGTTCATGATTACCAAATCAAAATTTATAAAACCTTGCAATGGTTAATTTTATGTGTTAACTTGACTGAGGTTTATAGTGCTGAAGATGTGCTTCAAGTCATAGCTTACTCTGGATATATTTGTGAGGGTGTTTTCTAGATGTGATGAACATTTAAAATGGTAACTGATAAAGCCCTCCTGAATGTGGGTGCGGCTCATCCAACCCACTGAAAACCTGAATAGAACCAAAAGGATTGTTACTGGTAAGTGTTTGAGCTTGGATACTGCCTTTCTCTTACCCTCAGACTGGAACACCATCATCTCTCCTGGTTCTCAGACCTTGTGACTTGGGCTAAAATTATGCCACAGTCATTTTCTCTGTCTCTAGATTTTTGAGTGTAGATCTTGGGACTTATCAGCCTCCAGCATCAAGTGAGACAATTCTTTAAAATAATCTATTTATCTATCAACTATCTAATTTATCCATCCATCTTTTGAATTAGAAGCTAGATAGGAGCAGTGGAAGAATGCCCTGAGGCAGAGTCCCAAGTCCTTGAAGGGGAATGACAGAGACAAGACCTATAGGCAAGGACAGTGATAAACTACACATTAAAATCCCTAAGGGTACAACATCCTGACCCTTTGGCTTCCAAGATCTCAGGGCTGAAAGATCAAGAGCCACAGGTGAGGAGCATGCACTCTCTTTTCCACCTCTGCCCCAGGGTAACCACAGGCTCCTTATAATGCATTTGCATTGTGGGTACACCCCTTTCCCTACCCACGGAGGAAGGCTGCCACAATGGTTTTGGCACAAATCTTGTAGGGTCAAAAACTCCTTTCAACCCGTGGGAAGCATCCCCCAAATGATTGGAAGCAGCCTCCCTTAGAGACCACCACACTGTACATCATAGCTCCTCCTACCCGAGAGAGACACAACAAATATCCAATCTCAAATCTTTTAAGGCCAATTCTACCTCCTGGAACCTGCCTGCTCTCCTACCTTGAGAGGGTACTTTCACTTTAATAAACTGCTTTGTGCTTGCTACTTTCCTTTTTACTATCTTTATTCAGTTGTAGATCCTCTCGTAAATCTTATTGGGAATCCAAAGACTGATTCCTCCATTCACACAATGCAGGCTCTCACATTAGTAACATAAACACACACACACACACACACACACACACACACACACAGAGATACATTTATATCCTACATCTGCACTCCCCATCTTATTCGGAGTCTATATGTTGCAGGAAGTCTCTGCCTTTAGTGCCCAAGGTTCCTGGTCATGCTGCTTCAAGGAATGAAGAGGTAGACCAGACGAATAGTGGTGAGCAGCAAAG
The DNA here is from genome assembly GCF_002288905.1 of Enhydra lutris kenyoni. NCBI lineage: Eukaryota > Metazoa > Chordata > Mammalia > Carnivora > Mustelidae > Enhydra > Enhydra lutris. The sequence goes on along the minus strand of NW_019154086.1, from coordinate 78,481,751 downwards.
CAAAATTTTATTGAGCATTAGTATAAAGCTCCCGGGGTAGGGGTGGGGGCAGGGGGTGAGGGGGCACCGATAGGTTTGCCCTTGGAGTTTCTAAGTTTAAGGGTTTTAATGAGCTCTTTTGTGGAACTATCTTAAGCAGTCAGGGTATACTGAATCATGCCAATCAGGGCTTTGGTCATGTATCTGTCTAGGTTAATGTCAAGCTGATGGTCTTTTTTGCTGACTTCTGGGGGCTTATGTCTTAACTGCCCCTTGTCTGTGATATTGACCAATGCTTTGTGGTTAATTGCCTTACTTTACGACATTTTGAAGAAGTCATTTCCGCAAAGGCTGCAAAGCATAATGCTAGTGTGGTCCTATCTAAGCTGCAAAACAAAATGCTAGTGCTGTTTTGTCTTAGTGCTGTCCCAAATCCATATTTTTTTTGCTGGGGACCCTGGCCCTAACTACCTAACTGTCCAACTAACTCTGAACACAGAGAATAGTCCATCAATAAATATTTCAGCCTTTGAAAAATATATTCATTTTAAATAGTTTATAGTTCCTTGAAAATGACAGAAAAATAAATATTTCACACACATGTTGGAGTCAAAGCAGTGTTGCACTGGTAAATGTTTGACAGTCAGCTCTCCATCTCTCCAAGAAGGTGGAGGAGTTGATTTGAAGTTTTTGCCAATTCCCATGGTGTAAAATCTCCCGCCAAGGTCAGCTTTATGCTCTCAGTTTAAAATCCTTCAACACAAATTTTTGAGCACATATGAATAAGCCAACTCTGACTGTCATTTCAATATGAGTTAAGAACCTTGTCATTCAACTGACTGTAAGAAAGAGTGGGTGTTTCAGGGAATGATAGGAGCTGTTCCTTATAGGCATATGTAAAATCAAATGTAAGAAATTTCTGATTTGGGATGACTTGAAATGTTTAGCGTCAGGTAACCTGCAATTTATCTGAGTGACTTTTTCATTGAATCTGTTCTTTGAATTTGAAATACATTTTTTAATATTAATTTTTAACCTATGAAAACAATACTTGCTTGCAACATTTTCCATTAGAAACATTTTTCATTTTCATCATTGACTTTCTTAACTGAGTCCCCAATTTTTAACTAAATATTTTCTAGATAAATAATATCCCCCCATATGAAAATGTTGACAAAATACGTTTTTCATCTCCATGACTCTATCTTGTTCTTCTGTTATGAAAACAGAAGGCTTTGGGAAACTACTGGACAAAATTATTTTGCTTAATCTCCCAATGGTGACTCCAAACTATGTAAAACCTTGAAAATTTTAAAAATAATTTACACAATTCTATGTCACATAAAATTTTATGCCAATTATTCAGTATAAAAATTTTTACTTATTTTGTAGCCAATGTATAATGCTACTATTATCAACCTTAAAAATAAAATAGCTAGTTATTTAACCAGGAAAAGTAAGTTTATTCAGGACTAACATAAGAATGGCTGTTGAAAACATACAAACTATGCCAAACCATAGGCAAATCTGAAGAACCAAGGTGGAGAGCATCCTTTTTATAAGAGAAACTTGGGAGGGGTTGTTTCGAACAAAAATTCACTGTAGGAGAGCAAGAGTTTGGGCTTGTGGAGGCCTCTCCCTGGGTGAGTTGTGATGGGTTTCTTACTGGCTGGTTTGTTGCTAGCCGAAAAGAAAATCTTTCTTTTTCTTAGTTTATGTAAAATAAGCTTCTTCCTGCTGGTGTATGTAAAGTAAGCTTTAATGAATGGTGTGTGAGTGAGAGCCTTCTTTTCATTGCTTCCCAACTCCATTTTGAATTAGGCTTCCTTTATTCATTTTCACACTATAATTGCATTAATGTAGTCACAAAGAAAAAAAAGTGTTTAATATTGTTTTCAAATAAAACACATGGCATCAACATATTAACCTACCTTTCAACATCACTCAGACTTCTTTGTTATCAGTCTCCTATAAATAGAGGTCTGACCTATTTTCAAGGCTCCACTCCACATTGCATATGCAAATGTCACCTTTGCTTTATTATGTTCACAATGTGCAAATGCTAACACCCAGATTCTCTCACACAGTGCTGAAGAGTTTGCACTATGCATTGTACTCTAATATAATTATTTTTCATTGCTATTGGAACATATACAGAGCCTAAGATGAAGTTGAGAAAACCCAGGCACCATTAGAAATCAATTAAAGATTCTTCTCTCACAAGGAAAACTTTTACATCATTTGTTGGCAAATGCCCAGTTTCTATGAGGAATGCACCCTTTCTCCTGACCTTGGGTAAAGGAGAGCATTCTAAGAGTGCCTCATTTGATAAACGTGGTTTTTGAAATGGTGGTTTCCTTTTTAAAACAGAAGGAGGTCTTGGTTTTAATTATGGATTTCATATTTTCCAGGGATGCTGAAGAAATTAACAAGCACTCAGAGATGAAGGCTCTGTTTGAAAAGCAGAGTTGGTAATAAATAACTCTGGATTACAGAGCAATCATAATTTCAAATTCCAAAGCCGTGTCCTCTGGAGATGAGTAGTGTTGCAAGTAAATTTAGTCTTGAGATTTTTTTGTTACAGATATCTTGTGTCTTACTCTAGAACACTCTGCACAGGTAATATAAGTAACTCCACAAATCTCTTTTCACTTACATTGAAAGTTTGAATTTAAGCCATGTTCTCTGAGGTAAAGGGTCAGGGGTTTTATCCACTAAGCCACCAAACCCTCATTTCAAGTACTTTTGAGTCCTGGTATTTCTTTGTGACAGAAGACACTCATGAGGAATTATGCACTGTGCCTGAGGGTGAAGAAGTAAAAGAAAGACAGCCTTATTAAGAGTACATGTGCTACAGCCAGAAAGATTTTGACCTTCACAATGACACAAAGGCAGAGATGAATGCAAAAAAGCTCCACTGTTGTTAAACATTGTAACAAGACAATCTTTAGGGCATTCAAAAAAAAAAAAAAAAAGGGAAACTATTTATCAATACTGGGAGGATGAAAGGATGAAAACAAATTTAGGATTGGTCTGAGATTTTTTTTTTTTTAAAGATTTTATTTATTTATTTGACAGAGAGAAATCACAAGTAGGCAAAGAGAGAGGAGGAAGCAGGCTCCCTGCCGAGCAGAAAGCCCGATGTGGGGCTTGAACCCAGTACCTGGGATCATGACCTGAGCCGAAGGCAGCGGCTTAACCCACTGAGCCACCCAGGCGCCCCTGGTCTGAGATTTAATAGAGAAAAATTCAAAGACAGAAAACTTTAAAAACTGATAGTTAAAGAAGATACTAAGGAGATGGGATATGAAATGATTGGTAATCTTGTTTCATACTGTCTGATATTGTTTGCCTCCTATATATGATTAAATGGCCAATTAAACTGCTGCTCTCATTTTGAAAATAGAAATGATTATTATTCCCCAATAAAGAGCTGATGGACAGAATATTTTTCAGATTACTTTTGAAAAGTATATTCTGATTGAAAGATAAATATATCCAGATTTGAACACAAAAAGATATGAACAAATACAAGAACACTTATAACTTAATTAAATTTTGATGTTAAATTAAGGGGGGTAAAGTATTACAAAGACAGGATAGGAAAAAACCACCTGGTGCCATCAGTTCTATGTTGAGCAAACAGCATTTGTACTGTAGATTAAAACCATAAACATTCGTATGTTTAGCTGTAAGTAAAAAATATTGCCACATTCTGTCATATAATGTTTCCTAATGAATTACACTACACTCATGTTCTCATTAACAGAAAGTTGTCTCCTTTTCCCTGACTTCTCACAGTTTTGCCCAAAGCATCTTGGCTTGTGTCTTGTCTACAATCTAATCTAAAGTGGTTTAATTCTCCCTTCAAGTGCCAGGAAGAAGACAACATGGGAAAGCCCACTGCAGCTGTTGCTTCCCAAACTGTCAGGGAGTTCTCATCAGCAGCATCCAATTACAACTGCTCATGCTAATATCTTAAAGATCTATTTTCATCTCAAAATAGAAAAATAATGTACAAATCACAAATACTGATATGTTAAACTATTTAAGAAAAACCTAACAGTCATCAAGATAACTTAATTTAAATTAATTTTTTTTTATCCATGAAAGTTTATATTGTGGAATTTCTTAAAAATACAAATGATTCTGAATTTTCCATTTTTATTTCTTTTTTGTTTGTTTGTTTTTAAAGATTTTGTTCGTTTATTTGAGGGAAAGAGAGAGCAAGAGACAGACAACATAAGCAAAGGGGAAGGGCAGAAGCAGAGGGAGAGGCAGACACCCGCTGAGCAGGGAACCCAACTCAGGACTCAATCCCAGGACCCTGAGATGACAACCTGAGCCAAAGGCATACACTTAGAACTGACTGAGCCACTCATTTTAAAAATTACAACTATAATTATATATAAATTTAAAATAATTTTAAGTTGTATGCTATTATAATTTGTTAATGGAATTTTTAATTATTGATATTGTGCTCATTAGGAGGAATTAATTTTATATAATGCTCATTGGTCAGAATTCATGATAATTTTTATTGGCTGAAAATGTATCATTTATACTGTCATAAATCTAGCAGTGACATATCTGTAAATTTAAAAGGTATATATTTAATGCAAGGGCATACTTTCAATACATATTTTCCAAAACTTCTATTTAAATTTGCCCAAATATATTATTTTTCTGTTTATTCACTAGGTGATGTAAGAAATGGACAGATACTTCATATTTACTAAATAACGGTTCATAAGGTGGTTTTAAAAAAATTTACAGAAGCAACTGTTGATAACAGTAATCTAAAATGAACACAATTTATGAACACTATATGTAGATATAATCTCTTACTCTTTGATTATTAATCTCCCAGTGTTCTATATCAGAGGTAAATGTATTTCATTCTATGAGTTAACCCACAGGATAATGGATCCAGATCTCTCTATAGCATTTGCATCTTTATATAGGCAGTATTTCCCACACTCTTTATCGAGTTCATTCTAAATGAATGCTAAATGAAAAAGATAATTAACTCAAATCATCTGGGATGCAGTTCCCAAACTTTAGCCTAAAATCAGAATTATCTAAAGAGCTTAAGAAAACAGATTTCTGAGTTTCATCTCCAGAGTTAATGAGTCACTCGACCTGGGGTGAGGCTGAAGAATTTGTATTTCTCAAAAATTCCCAGTGATATTAATATCACTAGCAATGGGACTTCACTTTAAGAAACACTGCTCCAGAGGAACTGTGTTTTTAACACATTTTCAGGTGATTCTGCTGGTTTCCTAAGATGAGGGCAAAGCTTTTATACATGCATCTTGGCCCATCCTGCGCTATTGCCACATTTCTTCTTGCCACGTTCCTCTTCACATCTGAGCATGAATATCTATGAAATATAATTCAACACAACATACAAATTAGAATTTGAAGAAACTAGTTACTTCTTCCTTCATTTGACATGTAACTCTTACAATTTTTATGATTATATTCCAACTTGGGTTTAATATTCTGTCTCTCTGCCTGGAAAGTGGATTACAAATGTAAACGCTTACAAGGACTGGGAAGACAAAATAAATGGGATAGGTGGGTTGGATGGATACTAGTAAACTGGATGGTCCATGCCCTGTCTGAAGGCAAAAAAAAAAAAAAAAAAAAATTAACTATTACTATAAAGAATGCTGGCCCATTATTAGCAAGCAATAAGGATTTTTTAGGTGAAAAATCACATCTAGATGTGTATAGATGTGTAAATGTGAGCATTTACTATTTCTTGAGTGAATGAATAAAGAAGATAATTACAAATCTTACCTAATTAGCTATGATTTTCATCAACTTTATTTTAGATTAGTTTTAGATCTGTAGAAAAGTTACAAAAATATTACAGAATTCCCATATACCTGTTATCATTTTTATTTTAAGCATTTTATATTTTCATGGTACAACTCAGGAGCCAAATCTGATATAATGTTATTAGCTAAACTGGACAATTTATTGATATCTCACTAATGTTCTTTTTCTGTTCCAGGATCCCATCCAGATGACAAAATTAATTGCTATGACTTCTTGGACTTCCTTTGGTCATGATGTTTCTCATAATTTACTTGTTTTTGATGGCCTTAGCTGTTGTTAAGGAATACTGTTAAGGTTTCTGTTCAATGTCACTCTACTAGGGTAGTAATCTCATAATTTTTTCTGGAGTTAAACTAAGGTTATATGATTTGTGAGAAATTACATATATGTAAAGTAACATGTCATCACATTACCTGAACTACATGTTATCAACAGGACTTAATCATTAATGATGTTAACAATTAGCTGCCTGAAGCAGTGTTTGTCAGTTTTCTTCATAGTAAATTTACCCCTACCCCCTTTTTATAATCTACTCTTTCAAAATAAGTCACTAAACAGGACCTACACTCAAGAGTGGGAAGAGCAGTTATACTTTCTTAAAAGGAGAGTATCTTCATAAATTATCTGGGATTCATTTGTAAGAAAGATTTGTCTTTTCTCCCTCATAACAATAATCTTTTAATAAGAAAATTAATAATGCATTCTTCAATTTGACATAATGTGACACTTTAAGGGACTGTATACTATTCTTCATTTTATTCTAATGGAGCAATCTTTATAATTAAAATATTATTTTCTAAATTCAGGTGGCCTGTAATAACTTTTACAAATGTAGCTTCCAAATTGGGTGCATATTGATGAAATATCATAATCAGAAGTGACCTCCATATTGCAGAGGAAGGAGCATAAGCCTGAATGAGTTAGTAAAGCAAATCTTCTCTGGGATAAAGCAGGATAATGTATGACTTTGTAGAGCATGTGATATACAAGGGGCAAGGATAAGCAGTACATGTTGCATTTGATTGACTCAACCCTCCTTAATATATTAAAGACTTCAATGGCTAACCATATTTTTAGATTTTCTTTGCTATGGCCAACAAAGAGACAACAATAATAAAGAGAGGAATAGAGTTTTAGGTCAGGAAAGGAGCTCAGCCATCATTAATCTGATAAGCTCACTTTGTGTATATGGATATGTTTAACCTGGAAATGTTGAAAGACTTGCATTGCGGTATACAGCTATTTGAGGGATAAATAGCATTATCTCCCATTTTTTGGAATTCCAAGTCAGTGTTTTATTATTACACTCTATTTTACTATGAAGAATCAAAGAAGAAAATTAACCCTTACCTGGAGAGAATGCTGAATTGCAGTTTTTTTTCTTCTTGTTCTGGTCTGTTACATGCATTCGGGTAAGGCTGAGAGTATTGCTTCTTTGAATTCCCTTTCCAGGCCTTCAGATTACAGATGGCTAAGGGTAAAATTTACACGAAATGTGGAGGGTTAAAAAAAAAAAAAAGAAGAAGAAGAAGAAGAAGAAGAAGAAGCTTCCCAAGAGCTGGAAATTTCCATTTCCACAGACCTGGCTCAGAGATCCCTCTTCCCCATTGTTCTTCAGTTTCCAGATGTGTTTGTTTGACTTCTTGGATTTTCTTGCAGCTCTGATTTGTGCACTAGTACAGACTTTTTCTCTGATTCACTGACTTCCCCATTCCAGATGATTTCTTTTTCTCAAATTCTCCCTCAGCCTCAATTTTTTTTTCATTGTGTTTCATTTCGGTTATGCTTCACTCCTCTAGACTATAAATGAAGGAAAAGCTGAATATTCCTTGGAAAAAAGGGGATGCTTCACTATAAATCAGATGATTTAAAAAACAGAGAACAATAGAAATTACCATCGAATTTGTTACTTGTATTAGTATGCTCAGACTGCCATAACAAAATGCCATAGACAGGTGGCATAAGCAAAATGAAATTGTTTTCTCACAATTCTGGAGGCTGGAAGTCCAAGATCAAGGTTCCGGCATGATTGGTTTCTGGTGGGACATCTTTTCCTGGCTTTCAGATGGCTGTCTTATTATGTCCTCGTATGGCCTTTCCTAGGTGCAAGCATGCTGACAGAGAGCTGGATTTGCTTCCTATGAGAATACTGATCCTATCAGATCAAGGCCCCTCCTTAATTACTTCCTTAGAATCCCCACCCCAAAAGCAGCCACACTGGGATTCAGGGATTCAACATATGAACTTTGTTGAGTAAACAACCATTTGGTCCATACAGTTACTTACTCACATAAAAACAAATAATAAAGCAAATAAATGTGTAAATATGTAAACAAATAAGGACCAAAAAAATGAGAAGAACCATTGATTTGAAAGTTTCAGATCAGATATTTCTAAATGTTGCCCTTAAATGTGTGCCAGTCTGACTTCTGAAGAATTAAACTGAGGGTTACTGGAGTGGAGGGGGACGGGAGGGATGGGATGGCTGGGTGATGGACATTGGGAGGATATGTGCTGTTGTGAGCACTGTGAACTGTGTTGACTGATGAATCATAGACCTGTGCCCCTGAAACAAATAATTCATTATATGTTAATTTAAAAATAAATAAATAAAAGTAATTTAAGGAAAGGATGAAAACCAGCCAAGTATAGAGTTCAAAGTTGACAATGTTTTAATGAAAGCAATAAACATTGATTACTTTCTTTCAAATATTTTTCCAAATTTAAATGACAAATGCTAAAGCTAAACAATAAACTCTGAATGAATAAAATATGGGAGGTTCTAATTTTAGAAGACAGAGATAATGTCTTTTCTGGGGATCTCTAATCTATAAAACCAGCATAAAATATATATATCCACATACCCACAAAATAAAAAACTAAACTTTCTTAACCAAAAAAGAAAACAAAAAAGAATTAAGGATTTCCATCAAAATGTACATTCCCAGTGTATATTATGATGACAAACGTCCCTGAATGACTCCTAAGAAAACTGATTGATAACAGCTGGTTGGAAATAAAAAATCCAATTCATGAGTAGTCTGCTTTTAGTTGTATTACAGAAAAGATTTTAAAGCCAAGCTTAACCCTAATTTGGAAGTACTATACCTGATGCAGAGCTCCTACTATGGATGCAGAAAGTTACAGTGACGGCTATATGGCCTATGTGTGTCATACTTGCTAAAAATTTAAAAAGAGATGTGTAAGATTCATATCTGCAATGTTTTCCTTTAACTGAATACGATTTCCTAGGTTTTTGAAGTTTCCTTAAAAGTAAATTTTAAAAAGTTTGAAACATATTGTGAAACTTTATAGCAAAAGTGAAACCAAATATTCTATAAATGTCAAATGTATCTAAAGTTTTATTATATATATACATAAGAAGAAAATGATAAAAAATGTAAGAAAGGTTAAATAATGGGAGATGTTTTCTTGAATAATACAAGAAGTTATAAAATTAAATTTCTTCTATATTTAGTTATTCTTTTTTAATAGAAAAAAGAAATGTAAATAACTGTTTTTGGTAAAGAACTAACTCCTAGAATTAATAAATGTTGGCAAAATGCAACTATACCTGTATTTAAATAAATTCTTAAAAGCACAACTAATTGGAGCAGAATTATTTGTCTTAGAAAAAAGAAGTCTATAGAGTGAATTAATGGTTTAAAACTGCATAAAAGGTTATTTCAGAGGAGTATTGTACAGTTGTTTCTGTCGCCAATGAAGTTACGACATAAGCAGTTGCTCTATTAAAGAAGTCTGAAAATTCACTGAATGAGCTGTGTTTAGGGATGATACGAAGAGACAACATATCCTCTAATTTAAAAAATGCAGGAGTTAAAGGCAGGATAAGCCAGTGCAAATAAACTAGACAGACTTAGCTTGAGTGAGGGCTGAGAAATAATGTTTTAAAGAAATAAGTTAAAGTGAACAATATTAAAAGCAATTAAAAAAGTAGAACTTTATTAAGGCAAATAACTCTTCAGCCAAATTAATCTTTTTATTTTTTCCAAAGGATTATAATCCTCTTTTATATTACTAGTGTTAATATTTGAGAGCAGACAATGTAAATAAATGTGATGAAGATACTTCAGGATTATCTGAATGGGGACCAGGTGTGGAAGTTAATATTCTGCCATTAAGACAGCAGTCTGGTCCAGCACCTCAGAATTTTTTAAATTCATCACTTTGTTCATTATTTATACATGTCCACTGGCAGCTTGCCAATCATAATGTATGCACAAAGACAAAAGCCATATAATTAGCTGTGGATGACCTGTTTTGACTAGAAACCTCTCTGTAATACATCAGAAATATTATTTTGAAGCAAGTATTTTGAAAAAATACTTTTTAGGGTAGACACAACTGTCACTAATAAACTATGTCTACATTAGAATGTGCTCATGTATTCTTTCCAAAATTATTTGTTTGTGGTTATAATGACATTGGCTGACTTGGGGAATGCAAATTATTTTCTATGTAATGTTTGCTAATATTATAGAAGAAAAGATACTTGCTATGTGCATCAAGATGGAGAATAATGGTGCTGACTTTTCAGTAACTTAACAGTTGACTGTATTTTCCCATTTTATTTTATGTGCATTTTGAACTGCATATGCACTATATTTCATAGTTGATTTTAGCACAGGATCCAGATGTTCCTGACACATCTGTTTTTGTACCTTTATATAAATGAACTTCAAAATGATACTAGAAACTCTGGGGACTGCATTAGTCACAATAAAAAGTACATATTTTTGTCTTGTCTACATAGGGATCATCTATGTATAAAGTAGATGTTGAGTAGCTAGTCATTTTTTATGTGTCCTTGCAATGCAGTTATTTACATACTACTGATTTCTTATGCCTGGCCATCTGGTTATGGATGAAATGCTGCACTTACTTTTTTTTTTCTTTTGCCTTTGTTTAAAAGGACTTTCTAAATGTTATCAATACCAAATGTTCTATGATTATTTATATTAATAACCCACAAAATATTTTATATTTTTTCCAGATTGTTGCATGATACATTTCTCAATTTACATACCATTTGATTTTTAGCTGACTTTGTAAAATGACAGAATTAAATAAAATGTTTTGAGTGTTTTTATAGATGTTGTACAACGCACACTGTTTCTTAATAACTATGTGAAACAGTAGATATACACCACCTGCTCTTTTACCAGTAAAGATGCCGCCGGGTAGTTAAAAGCTCAGGCAGAGCAGTCAAAGTGTTTTGTGGCAAGAATGGCTGTGGCTTTGTTGACTGTGTGAATTTGGGCAAGATACAAATTTCTCTAAGTTGAAATTTCTTTATCTGTAAAATGAGGATAGTTGTAGAATTAGTTCACACAGTTGTAATAATGTATTAAATTAGATAACCTATTTAGAGAACTTAACACACATCAACCATATAACAGGTATTTTGAAAGGATAGCCATTAAGTTAATATGATTAAATAGAGAGTAATTAAAATATTTTATATGAGGGGCACCTGGGTGCCTCAGTGGGTTAAGCCTCTGCCTTCGGCTCAGGTCGCGATCTCAGGGTCCTGGGATCGAGTCCCACATCGGGCTCTCTGCTTGGCGGGAAGCCTGCTTCCTTCTCTCTCTCTCTCTGCTTGCCTCTCTGCCTACTTGTGATCTCTCTCTGTCAAATAAGTAAAATCTAAAAAAAAATAAAAAAATAAAAAAAATATTTTATATGATTTTGAAAAAGTTGAATTTATTACTACTTACTTAGCATCTGCCTTCAGCTCAGGTCATGATCCTGGAGTCCCAGGATCAAATCCCACATCAGGTTTCCTGCTTGGCAGGGAGTCTACTTCTTCCTCTGCCCTTCACCCTGCTCGTGCTCTCTCTTGCTCTTTCTTTTTCTCTGATTCTCTCAAATAAATAAATAAAAAATCTTAATTAAAAAAAGTCTAAAATACATTTATACACAAGTCAAAGTCTTTTTAAATAGCTTTAATTAGGCATGATTAATATACGAAAACTTCATATATTTAATATACACAATTTGGTCAGTTTAGATATATAAATACACTTGTGAAACCATCACCACATTCAAGATAATGGACATATCCATTATCTCCAAAAGTCCTTGTGTCCTTGTGTGCCTGTGCCTGTGTGTGTGCGTGTGTGTGTGTGTGTGTATGTGTGTGTGTTTTAAGAACACTTAACATAAGATCCACCCTTTTAACAAATTTTTGAGTGCGTAATACATAACAACTGACTAGAGACACTATGCTGGATAGCATGACACCTGTCTCCTTCATGACAACATCTTCTAGTTGGAATCTCTGTCCTCTGCAGGAATTCTGAAGTATCCTGTTGGGGCACCATAACAGAGTGCAGTGAGACTCCATTTCCGGCCAAGAGCTGAATTTCTGCTTTCTCTCATTTGCACCTGCAATTTGCTGTAAATTGTAGCCCCACCTCCTTTCATAAGCAGGAGAGCATTACCTCTTCATCAGGCTCGAAGAATCAAGCCTGGACTCCAGACCATGCATCTTGCATGAAACACATTTTAGCCCAATTGGTCAAAAAAAGCTGAGATCCCAAGCCCCAGTGTCTGCTTCTAGACCTCGAGGTCCCTAGTTGGCTTCAACATCCCTGCCCCATGGTTTATTTGTTTTGTATTGTTTGTGGTGTTTGTTGTTGTGTTGTTTATTTTTTCTTGTCTACATTGATGTTTTAATTATTTTTCAGCCTAACTATTCATTTTTACTTATGTGGATTTGTAACAAATGGTTTGGCAAGGTTTGAAATCACTGTTTCTTTTGAACCAGAATTTTTTTGTGTCATTTTTATAGTATTATCCTTCAACCAAATTTTTGACATATAGTGTACCGTAAGTTATAATCATGTCATACTGGAGAGCTTCTACTATCCATAAATAAGTTTTGGGTTTTGCTAAAGTCTACCTGAGTAGCCTAAATTTTAAATAATGACATGACTAAAGTCTAAGTTTAAATGTCTTTATTTCATAGACTGCCTAGAATGCAGTTTTTAATCATTCACAACTGACATATTCTTAAATACATATCTAAACTACATGTTTTCTTTGTTCTGGTGACATTAATATTTTAAAATATAACTGAATTATTATATTACATTAGATCTCAACCATATCCAATTTTAGAGATTTATGATAAGAACCCAGAAAAACTTAGTAAAGCAGTAAAATTTTATTCACTCGAATAAAAAGAATACAACAACTTTCCGTATCTGTAGACCTCTAAATATCATGTTACTACACCATTTCTTATAAAAATTTTCTTCCTAATGATTATGGCAGTTATCATAATATAGATTAAATATCATGGTGGAAAAGCCAATATCATAAGGTTTTTGACTTGAGGTCTCTTTCAAGATCCTCAGAAACAAATGATGTGGAATGTGAACTTGGCTCATTGATTAAAAGATATATCAAAGATGTGAATTTAGACATACAGTTTTTAAAGGCAAACATGGTTTTTAGAACTTTTTAAAATTATAACACCATATGAAATCATTAATCAATATAATTTCATCACATGAATATTAGTGCATTTACTTCTGAAGTTCCACTTTGTTTACCTGGGTAACTATCCTCCAACTTATAATATCAGCTTATGTCTTGAAAGATGTCAAAAAAATAGCACTTCATAAGCAGCATTATATACTTTAAAATGAAAAATAATCTTTGAAATAAAAATGAAAAATATGTTAATACAGCTTTAACTCTGTTTTTCCTAGGCTTTATAATTTAATACTTCCATTAATGAATGAGAATAAATTCCTTAGTTAATATTCATCTTTAATCTATTAAATTACCTGGCCAGTATATAAAAAATATGCTATGATTACATAAATGTGTATGATAACACAAAGTAGGGTTTGCTATGCTAATTTGCCTTCAGAAATTCTGCCTTTAATTTCACTTGTATGAGAGTGTGTGACAAGGTGTGAAGTGCAGTGAAGTGCACTAGACTGGAAAGAAGGGCTTTTAAGTCCTCATGTTTACCCTGATTTAACAAACAGTGTGAACTAGGGCCACCCTCCTTTTTCTCAATTGTATGATGTGTCTCTCATTTTTGACACATCAAATACTATGCATTTCTTTCTGCTTAATATGTTCTTTGTATCTCTAAGCCAACCTAGAGCTTCTGGAAAAACAACAAAACAACAACAACAACAACAACAGAAAAAGTATTCAATAGGATGACCTATTAATGAAACCAAAGTTCCTTTAAGGAAGCTTAATGCAGAGAAGAGGAAATGATAGGTGGGGAGGAAATTGAGATTTGGAAATATTTCTTTTAATTGGAGCTAAGACTTTATAAGAAACAGTAGAAATTTTAGAAATTTCTAAATTTTAGAAATCAGAATAAAATATGGCTGAATGCAGTTCTGACTGGAAGTCACATTTGTGACTTAGTAGTTGTGCATGAAATTCTTATATAGCTGATTGCATTTCAAAGGCATAGAAAAAAAAAATATTGTTAGTTTCCAAGATCTGCCTGCCCCTATGAGAATTACAATCCAATTTAAATAAGTCCAATGAACCCTCCTATTGAGGAAAGAATCCGAATTCATCAAAATGGATTCAGCCTTTGGCAATGCTGTGTTTGCTTGTGGCCCAAGTCCCACCCAACCCGCTGGGAGTGGCAGCCTCTGCCATCAGTGTCAGTCAGGGAGCAGACATTTATCTCTTTGTATTATCAAGGAGCTCCAGGCTCTCATGCTGGTCAGACCGCACTGGGAGGCTGACAGGGAGCTGCTGCACAGACAGACCAGGGAGAGGATCTCACTCTGTATTTAAAGGCCCCAAAAGCTGCAAGAAGGCAGTTTTCCTGCTTCTAAGTGGCATGTGTGGAGAGATATCTGATTTAGCAGCTCTGACAGCCCACAGGAAATTTGATCCAGAACAGAAACAGAATGTGAAATAACAGGAGGTATCATCCTTGAGTGTAAGAAAGAGGAGAGGAGACTAAGAATTTCGAGTATCTCTGATAAACCAGACATTATATTGGGTGTGTTAAACATGTACTTTCATTTAATTTCCCCGAACACCATGTATGCTTGTAGAGTTTAAATAATGTAACTTTGGTCACTAGTAAATAAGTAGTTTTGGGTGGGAAAAAAAAATCTGATAATCTGAAGCAGTGATTCAAGTACAGGGATGAAAAGTGTAGTTTCTGGAATCCAGCAACATGGTTTCAAAATTTGTTTCAACCACTTCTAGTGATGAGGCTTAAACAACTTTCTATATTTTTTGTGCCTTAGTTCCTCATCTGCTAAGTGTAGGTAGTGTTTACATAACAGAGTGGTAAGATTCAAGTTAGATTATCTCTATTAGTTGTTTAGACAAATATCTAACGGGTAGTAACTCCCCAGAAAATGTTTGGTATTATTTCACAAAGATCCTCAAAATCTATGCTACTCTAAAATGTCATTCTGCTTCCTGTATTGGAGTGTGACCATCATAATACACATTGAAATAGACTTTTCATGTTTCCATTAAGATTAATTAATGGTGATAATCTTATGACACTTGTGTATTTGTTAAAACTCAACTTATTTTATCCTATTGTTTGAAAGTTGCTCTTTGATGAGTTATAAGTAATACATTAATAGAAATGGGAAACTTAATTGGTAACTTTGTAGCCTTAGGAATTGTGAAAAGCAATAAAGACAGAATTTTTTTTTAATAAGTGAAAGGAATAATGCATTAAAAGAAATAGAAACACACAAAAAAATCCTTAAAAGAAAATGTTATTTTTGTACCATCATCTGAATGCCTCACAGATATCTTGAATTTAACATATTGAGAAGAAAACTACTTACTTCCCATCTCCATTGCAAAATGACTTTTCAATCTGTTTTGTACATCCTATTAAATGGGATGGATGGGCGCCTGGGTGGCTCAGTGGGTTAAAGCCTCTGCCTTCGGCTCAGGTCATGGTCCCAGGGTCCTGGGATCAAGCCCCATATCGGGCTCTCTGCTCAGCAGGGAGCCTGCTTCCTCCTCCTCTCTCTCTGCCTGCCTCTCTGCCTACTTGTGATCTCTATCTGTCAAATAAATAAATAAAATCTTTAAAAAAAATTAAATGAGATGGATTAGTAATCTGATAATTCATTTGCTCTTATTCAAACCAAATCTTTGTGAATTGTATAGTAGTAGAGAGAGATGTTCTAGAGTGTACATATTCATACTTAGAAGCATACATTCAATAAATACTTGACTAATGCTTTTCATAGGCTTCACCTTTTTTTAAGTTTATTAACAATAGTGAACAATATTGAGTTTGCACTCTTTGAAGAAATAGACAAACCCATGCATAATACAATTAAAAATTCTGATATTACTATAAATAAACACACTAACAAAACGAAACAAAACAAAATAAAAAGGAACAATGGAACTTGTTGGAAATTCAAGGGAACCATCCAACTACTATTTCTTTGGTCTGGGACACACCTTCTCAGGTAAATTATATTGTCCTCTCAAATCTTCAGGCCTCTGTTCCAAAGTTGGCTCTCCATCATCTATATAAAATATTAACCCTCCTCCAATATGAAAGGGTTAGACTTCCCTTAATAGTTTTTTTAAATAATAATACATATTGACAGCTGACTGGTAGCATGTTTATTTATATATTTATTTTCTCTACCACCAACCAGAATGAAAATCTGAGAAGGCATGGATTTTATCTCCTTTATTGTTACATACCAGGGCCCAGAAGAACCAGAGACATACTAAATACTCAGTAAACATTGTTGAATAAATGAATGAGATACATTTGCCTGCAGACCTCAAGAAAAGGAGAGGTTAATGTGTTGTAGGAGGAGAACTTATTAGCAAAGGGAGCACAGTATCTACCTGCAGAAATATGTAAAGAACCTAACAGCTTAGAAAAATTAGGAGCTAGTATATCTGGGATACAGTGAAAAAAGAAACGTGGCTAATGAGAGATTGGAAATATGCAGTGTCAATTCTTTCAAGCCTTTCTTATGAAGAGGAAGAGCTAGGTTCTTGTCTCATGGAGTCAGAGAGTGAATCTTGGGGACAATGGAGAGTGAGTAAAGTGATAGAAGCTTATTACGTGAGGATACAGAAAAAGCTCTCAAGAGTGAGATGGGTGGAGACAGGGCTATCAACCAGGGCCTTTATGGTTGGTCTTTTATAGAAAGCTAACCTGGAAAGAAAGGAACTTAAATCCTTTTAACATTTCTCTTGATATCACCTTCAATGGCTTACTTCCTTTTAGGGTTTGGTTATTCTTTGTTGGTCACAGGTGATTATCATAAAGACACCCACCCCACAGGACTCACCCCACATGCCTAGGGTAGGGTGGTCTGATTTTTACCCTTATCTCTGGTTTCGCCACACCTCACATTTTGGGAATTTCTGTGAGCCTGATCACATAGTCCCCAATCTATCTCTCCCTACCTAACCCGGCCTTTCCCTTACTCAAAAAAAAAATTTTTTTTCAAATATGTTTTTAATAAATTAGAGTGACTGAAGATCTTGAAAGTAAATTAGTATAATCCCATTTATTTAGTGTTCATTTAACATGGGTTCTTTAAGTATTTTTGTAAATTTTACATGTAAAAAATAATCAAATTGCAGTATAATCTCTGTAAGATAAGATGTGTCCATTGTAATTTTCATACGCATGTTCTAATAACTCTATACATTGCATAACTAAAAACTCAGTCAAGACATCAAGTATTTCCATCACTTCAAAAAAAAACCTTGGATCTCCTTTCTATGTAGTCCACAAAGGGCGATCTTAGATTGGCCATCGTGGATGGACTCTGTGACATAATAGCTCTGTTTTTCCTGTTTCCTGTTCTTGACTTAAAAAAATAAATAAATAAATAAATAAATAAATAAATAAATAGATGTGATCATACCAAATATACTCATCTCTGTCTTCTTTTGCTTACGATTATATATTTGAGTCATCCATGTTATTGAGTGAAAAAGTAGTCCATTTATTTTTTTTTATTGCCAAGTTGCATTTCATGGTGCTAATACTTCATGATTTTTTCTTTTTCAACCATTCACTGGTTGGTAGACACTTACGTTGTTTACAGTTCAGAGCTATTAAGAATAAGCCTGTTTATAAACAGATAACAAATACATGTGTGGACACATATTTCATAACTCTTGGGTAATGAAGGATTGGGATGATTAAGTCATGCAATAAATTTGCTTTTAAATTTACACACATTACCATAACGTTCTCCAAGTAGTCCCACCATTTCACATAGTACCATCAGTGTTCTATGAGTCAAACTTTCTCTACATCCTCACCAATACTTGATAATTTTAGGAATTCTAGTTGGTATGTAGTTGCATATTATTATGGTTTTATTTTATATTTTCTTGCTGTGTAATAATGTTTGTCATATTTCATGTCCTTGAGGCTATTAATGTGTCTTCTTTTTTGAAGTGTTTGTATAAGTCTTTTGCACAGTCTTAAAGGGGACTGTTTATCTTCTTATTGAATTTTCAGTTTTTCTTTTCTATTTTCTAGATACAGGTCCCTTTTAATATATTTGTATTGCGAATATTTTTTGACCAGTTTGAAGCTTCCTTATCACTTTCTTAACATTTTTTAAAAAACACTCTTATTTTATTAAATTTAAAATATATTTTTTAACTACTTTCAGCTTCTTACCTCTTTAGGTGTCTTTGTCTACTTTGAGGCATGGGTTGTTTTAGATCTTTAGTCTAACTTCCCAATATTTATAGATTTTTGTATGATGTTTATGGATTTCTAATTTAACATTTTGGTGATCAGAAAATTGTCTTTATGATTTCAACCCATTTACGTCTTTTTTCATTCAGATTTCTCTTATAGCCTTCTATTGTCTATGTTGTAAACATTTCACATGCACTTCAATAAAATGTGTATTATGGTAGTTTGGGTTGTAATGCTCTAAAATGTCAAGTAACTGATTAATATTGTTCAAGTTTTCTATATTAGAGAATTTTCTGTTGTTCTTCCTATCAATTGTTAACAGAAGGGTGCCAAGAGATCCAATTATGGTTGTGGACTTGTCCACTTCTGCTTCCAGATTTGTTATATCTTCATATCTTATTAAGGTTTGTTGTTATGAAGACAAATACATTTTGAATTACTATGTCTGCTTAATGAAGTGAAGCTTTTATTATTAAAAATGTCCCTTTTGCCTTTAATAATATTCCTTTCTCTGAAGTCAACTTTTTCTAATATGCATATTGCCACTTCAGTATTTTTTATGATTGTATTTTAGTGTAGTTTATTTTATATTATGTTACCTAAGAACAGCTGATAGTTAGGCTTTGTTTATCCTTTCTTATATTTTTAGTCATTTACTTGGAGTATTTGAGTCACTTATATATAATGTAACTACAGGTATTGTTGGTATACTGGGCTGAATATTTTCTCCCCAGATTAATGCCTACCTGGAACCTGTGGATATAACCTTATTTGGAAATGTGATCTTTGCATATTTTATTGAGTTAAGATGAACTCAGATAAGATTAGGGTAGGGGCACATCCAGTATGTCTGGTGTTCCTATGAAAAGAAGAAAATTTAAACACGGAGACACACTTGGAGGGGAGATGGCCACGTGGAGATGGAGGCGCAAATTATAGTTATCCTTCCAGAAACCAAAAATACCAGGAATTACTGACAATCATCAGAACTTAGAAGAGGCAAGAAAGGAGTCTTCCTTAGAGCCTTTGAAGAAAGGGTGGCCCTGCCAGTTCCTCGAGTTTGGACTTCTAGTCTCCAGAATTGTGAGAGAATAAATGCACGCATTTTGCACTAATTTGTTAGGGTAGCTATAGGGAAGTATATAATTGGTTTTAAACCTACCATCTTACTATTTCTTGTATGTCTGAGTTTTCTTCCATTTTTTTAAATTAAATGTGTACTTTGTAGTTAGTACTCAATTTTGTCTCTTCAATGGGCTTACTGGCTGTATACGCCAATATTTTACAATGTGCATCTTTTGTTTCATTTTACAATAATCAGCTCTAGCCTATCAGAATCTACTTTCATTTCAAATGTACTCCCATTCCTCCCTTCCAGTCCTTTACATTATTTTTAATACATTCTGATTCTAAATACTTTATAAACCTCATATTGTTATTCTTACTTGTATTATTCAATTCCAATATAAATTGTTTATTTTCATTTAATTATTTCATTTGATTAATTTTTATAGTTTCTATTTTTCCGTGATATATCCTATTTTTGAAGTATATTTTTAATTTTTATTATTTCTTTAAATATAGTTTCCCTTAATTTTTAAATGTATTAATAATATCTGAGTAAGGGTATTATTTGGTGTATCTAACATGTGGATCCACTCAGAGTCAGTTCTTGGTCAATACTATTTTCCTGAGTATGTGCCCTATCTTATTTTTTGCAAATCCCTGATAAATTTTGTTGAAAACTGGACATTTTAGTTACTATTTTGTAGCAACTCTGGATTTTGCCACCCTTCCTCCCTCAAAGGTAGTTGTTGCTTGTTGCATTTTTATTTATTTATTTTAATTTTATTAATTAATTTAGGTATATTTATTTATCTATTTAATTAACTTTCCTGGACCTTATCTGTGGAATTTGTCTCCCTTGAAGTGTACAGCTGGTTATATCATTTCTGATTTTTTTTTTAATTTTTACTTTTTTAAAAATATTGACTTACTTATTGTCAAAGGTCAGCATAGCTTAGTAGTTGACCCAGAATTGGAAAGAAGTTGTGCTTAAAAAACTTGATTTTATATGACTTCCAATGTCTGCCAATAAATCTGTACATGAGTTAGAGACCATATTCACCGTAGAGGCAGTTTTAAGCTCCTGCTCAATACCGGCTTTTCTGGAGCCTTCTGCTATCCCTTGTATGAGAACATAGCTTCCCACTTGGCCAAGGATGTGGAAAAGTTATATATCCTTCGATGTGGAAAAGTTATATATCCTATGTTCCTCTAATTTCAAAGATTCCCCACCAGTTTTCTGGCTAAATTATCAGTGACACAACAGAGATGCTAATCCTAGAGTAACAGAGTCATAGGATTTCCCCATTGTTTTCTATAGAGTTGATTACCTTTGCTGATGATCCAGTCAGGTATTCACCTTCTGTCTCAAATCAATTCTGTTCTTTGGCAGTAAAGCTGTTTGTTTCCTCTTTCCTAGACTAAATACAGTCACATTACAAAATCAAGCTTGACAGGGCAGAGATTTTGGTAGTGGAAGATAAACAAAATGCCCCCAAGCAAGAAGGCTGCAGAATTCTGCTGTTTTTACCCATTATTTAATATTTTTTTCTTGAAGAAGCACTTACTAATTTCCAATTGGTCCTTGTTCAATTTCCAGAGATGAGAAATTATGAGATTTTTTTGAGGCATATTTTTTCCAATTTTTAATCTGTATTTTTATATTTAAGAGGAACAATTTGCCAATCTTCTTACTGCACCATAGCTGGAAATTAAAAAAAAAAGTCTACTGGATTTGTTTTATGCTATTTTAAATTATATCATTTTTAAATTTCTTTTTTTTTTTTTAATTAACTTTACCTGGATGCTATTTAGGAATGCCATTTATTTTTATTTATTTATTTATTTATTTATTTTTTTTTTTTTTAAAGATTTTATTTATTTATTTGACAGAGAGAGATCACAAGCAGGCAGAGAGGCAGGCAGAGAGAGGGGAGGAAGCAGGCTCCCTGCTCAGCAGAGAGCCCCATGCGGGGCTTGATCCTAGGACCCTGAGATCATGACCTGAGCCGAAGGCAGCAGCTTAACCCACTGAGCCACCCAGGCGCCCGCCATTTATTTTTAATTACCTAATATGAAGTGAAGTTACTGAATGCACTTTTTAAAAAGATTTATTTATTAATTTAAGAGAGAGAGAGAGTACATGTATGCAAGTGGGGGGAGTGGCAGAGGGAGAGAATCTCAAGCAGATTCCCTGCTGATCATGGAGTTGATGATATCATGACTTAAGCTGAAACCAGGAGTCAGATACTTAACCAACTGAGCCACCCAGGCACCCCACTTAATTTGCTTTTTAATTCTAATATTTCTTTAGGTTTTTCTGGATTGTGTACATGCACAAACATTTGACCATAAATAATAATAACAAAATTATTTCATTCTTTCCAGTCTTACATTTTTTATTACTTTTTTTCCTCCCTTTTGGATCCTTTAAGATCTCAAGTATGATTTGAATTAAAATAGTGATAGCAAGTATCTTTACCTCATTCCTATTCTTGGGGTGAAAGATTAAATACATTCTAGCAGTTAAGAATGCCCCCTTCTCTTCCTAGTTAGCATATACATTATCTTTGTCATTAAATTTGTGCTGAATTGTATAAAATGCTTTTGCAGTACCCACTGAAAACGATATAGTTCTTTTTCTTTTATTCTATTGATGTGTAAATTTATTTGGTTAATTTTATTAAGAATGATATTGCATTCCTCAAATAAATCCAACTTGTTTTTGAAGATTGGATATCTTGTAATTTGCTGGGTTTGAATCTTTAATTTATGGTTATCATTTAAATTTCAGATTTTGTGTTTATGAGAGAGATGGGCCCACAATCAACCTTTCATATTTTGCCCTTATTAGGGTTTTCCTATCAGGATTATACTGGTCTCATAAAATAATTGCAAAATGTAAATATATGTAAGAATTATTAAAAACTAATACAATTTCATTCCTAAATGAAAGAATAAATTCAACCAACAAAACCATCTGGGCTTAGAGATTTCTTTGTGCTTATTTTCTTTATTGGGTATAGGATTATACTGGATTTCTATTTATTCTTGTGTCAGTTTTGGCAAATTATGTTTTTTTCATGAATGTTCACCTTTTTTTCCCCTAAGTTTATTTGATAAACTTGGTCATAATATCTCTGTTATGTTTAATATTTAACACATAGTGGGTACTTCAAAAATGCTGAGTTTTACTCAGAAAGGTATTGCTACGTATTAATCTGAAGTTTTCAAAAAAAGACATTATTTGTTCCATACATGACAGTTTCCCCAGAAATGGGTGAAAGGGAAAAATGTATGTTAAGAGGTGTTTACTACTCTGAGATCAATTCATGTTTGTAGCTACCACTTTAAAGATTTCCTTTCTATAAAATATAAATATGTTAATTTGAAAGATAATTGAGGCATTCTTGCTACTGGCATCTTAAATCAATGCTTATATGGAGAAATAAATTATTTCTAAAACATATATTATTTATATTTATAATAGATTCTACCTAAGAAAAATAACATCTTATATATTGTCTTATTTGCTCTAATTTTAACTTCCCTCCTTGGTGCTGTATTGGTACTCTATCAGGACATTTTAATTAATTAAAATCAATTTTCTATTTTTCTATTGCTTAGGATCATTATTTATAAATAGAATTGAAAATGTTTTGCAATTGCATTACTGATGAAACATTATCGTGATGTTTCTAAATTATACTATTAAAGGGTTTCTTAAAGCAATTAGAGATTATGAGTTATTTTTTCATATACATTTTTTCTACCTTATATAAGTCTTCTGAAATTAGATCTTATTAATATTCAGATTGTTTTATGACAGGAAACTGAGTCTCAGGCAGATTCTTATGGAATGGAGGAAATATTAACCAAGATATGTTCTTAAAACATTTGGGAATATCCAAACTCATTACCCCTACGTAATGTGTACTTCATAATTAATAGAAGCCAAAAGAGCAGTTTGAGTTGATGATATGCTCTGCAGAACATGTTCATTCACTTCCTATGTGGTTTTCTCCTGCACATAAGCTTTGGAACATAAGCAATTAAATTTTTTACCTAACCTTGGCAAAATCACAAACTACTATGAAAAGTTGAAAACTTTCTAGGTTACCAACAGATAGCTGAAACTATAATTGTGTACTTCGAATGACAATCCTATTGAAAATCCTATCTCTTTCTCAGTATAGTAAGGAAAGAGAAATCCAATTTCATTAATCAATTATTTGGTATCTCAGTGTATTAGTGCATAAGCAGACTATTCCAAATCAAAATGAATAGCATAAGAATTTAATTATATTTCATATAAAAATTACAAACACATCAAAATATTCACTGCATACTTCTATTATAATTTTCTATAAGATTTATCTATGTCATGTTATTCAAATATATTTTTTTCAAATTTTTACAGATGACAGTATATTTATTTTTTTATTATTCTTTCTGAATTTTTCTTTGGAAAGAAGAATGAGACACTCTCTCATCCTGAGTATAAATCTTCTTCTCTCTCTCTTTATGAGGACCATAAAGTAATCAATATCAATAAGATAAAAGAAAAACAAATGCATATGTCTCTTTAAGAGTTTCACATCAAATCAGCTCTGATGGACTTGCAGTTGCCTATCAAATAGGCAACATTTTTTACAATGACCATGAGGTGGCTGTTGTGCACTAAGAGGCATAATCGCTTTTATAAATTGACCATGTTTCCAACTTCAAACCTCAACCAAAAATCTTCATCTTTACCTGAAACATTCCCAACACTCACAATCCTGTTATGAGTTTTTTTCTTAATATTTCTAATATGGCTAGCATTTGGCAGTTAACTAAAGACAAGTGTAAAAGTCTGCTACTATTTATATTACCATGTATTTAAGAATATTTTTGTATTGTTGTGCTATACTCATTTTAATTGCATTTTCACAGAAATATTACACAGTCGCTTCTGACTCATAAAAACATGATTTGTAAATGCTTTTACCCATAAATCATTACTACTGGTTCTTTTCTATTTATTCATTTTTCATGACCATAACACCATTTACTGCAGTCATGGAAGCCATGTAAAATCAAATAAAACAAACAAGCAAAGAAAAACCAACCAGGAAAAAAAAAAACAAAACTGCTTTTAAAGAATCAGTGGAAAGAAATGAAAGAAAAAATATATCAATGAAAACAAGAAACAATATTGGCAGTATTTTTCAGAGTAGTCATTAGCTCTAGTTTTATCAAAATCCCCTATCTTGATGTTAAGATGCAGGTTTCCAGAGTCTCACTCCAATTTATTAAACTAGACTCTCTAAAAGTATAGCACCAGAATAAATTATGATTTCAGCTAAAACCCCATGATATTGATACACAAGAAATCTAATAACCCAATTTTGTGGGCCTGGACTGGAGCCCCATGAACCAGCATTACAAACAAGAATTCATTGGTTATTCATTCAGCAAACACTTCCCTAATATTCTCCATCGGACTCAAGAAGATTAATAGAATCGGAATCCCAATTCTGGAAATGAAAAAGTAATTTTGGAAAGTGGCCTTCACACAGTGAAAAGGCTGGCATTGATGGAATGTTATGTGCAATGTTATGTTGAGGTTACTTTATCACTAAAAAGATGGACATTCAAACTTGGAAGATTTGTATTAACAGAGGGTGAATTCATAAATTGTTTTAATCTTCTGCTTATCTTTGGCTTGATGAGAAAATTAGTTTTTTAATTAGTCTGATAATAGATGACCTCTTTTCCCAGGATGCCAGACTGTTTTATTATACACAAAAAATAAAAAATTGTTGCATTCTAGAAATAAAAAAAGAACTTGCTACTTGTGAAGAAGCATAAACTACTAGGAGTTCTAGATCATAGAAACTAGATTTTGAAAACCCATGCTGAGACAGGAATGAGAACATAGGTTTAACATGAGACAGGGAACTAGAGAGGGTTATTTGCATAAAGCCAGGAACTGAAACACTGGTCCATCATCCATAAATGGGAACCTATCTTTGCTAAAAAGAGCTTTGAATACAATTTTAAACTGTATTATTTTGCTATAGCTGTGTAATAAATTGCCTCAGAACTTAGTGGCTTAAAATAAAATAAGCATCTCCTAGTTTCTGAGGGTCAGGAACTTATAAGTGGTTTAGCTAAGTGATACTGGCCCTGGGTTCCTTATGTTGGAGTATTAGTTATGGAACTCCAGAGAAACAGAACCAACAGGACCTAAACACATACATACATACACATACATATATACTAGATTTATTATAGGAACTGGGTCATGTGGTTATGGAAGCTGAGAAGTCCCACAATCTACCAACTCCAAGTTGGAGAACTAGGAAATCTAGTGGTGTAATTTGGTTTGAGTCTAAAGGCTTGAGAATTGGGGAGGTTGGGAGGGAGTGTTGGAACTGACAGTGTAGGTCCTGATGCAAGGCTAAAAGCCCAGGAACTAGAAACACCAATGTCTGACAGAGGATAAAATGGCTGTCTCAAGTTAAGAGAGACTGATTCAACCTTCTTCAACCTTTTTGTTGTATTTAGACTCTCAGCCGACTGGATGATCCCTGCTTGCATTGGAAAGGGCCATCTGCTTTACTCAGTTCACCAATTTGAATGCTAATCCATTCCGGAAGCATCCTTACAGATATCCCCAGAAATAATGTTTTGCCAGCTATCTGGACTTCCCTTAGCCTGGTCAAGTTAATAAATAAAACTAAACATCATATGCAGTAAAAAGTCAGATGTTGAACAGAGTACTGTCATCTGAATGTTTGAATGGTGTGAAGCAATCTATTCCAGTGTGGCTCACACACACGCCTGGCAAGTTAGGTTGGTTATTGGCTTGAAGTCTCAGTTCCCTACCATGTGGATGTCTCCATGGGCCTTTCCACAAGGTGGCTGACTTCTCCCAGAGCAAGAGATTCAAGAGACCACAAAATGGAAGTCATGATGTATTTTATGACCTATTATTATTGGAGAGCACACGTAGTCATTCTTAAAATATCCTTTTGGATGGAGGGAGACTTACACAAGGGTATAATGTGAATAACACAGTTTGTTATGTTAGGTTTGCATAAGTCAGGGATGTTGAATGACAGAGAGAGAGAGAGAGAGAGAGAGAACATAAGCACACAGAGAGACAGACACACAAAAAGAAAGAGACAGAAAGAAAGATGTTAGATAATATCTGAATTCTGAAAACCAAGATCTTAATGCATCTATGAAATAATCAAGTAGAAGGTACTAAATATTCCCTAGGATTACCAGTGCTCTCTGTTACACTAGAAACAAAACAGAAAGGAAACCAACATCATACTTCTTATTAATGGAATTTCATGAACACATTTCATCTCAATTTATATTTCATGGCATCCAGGTGCTAAGTGCAGTTTCAAGCATACTCTACACTCCCATAAATTATACAGCAAATCATCACTTGGTAATGGGCATTTTATTTTTCATGCTGATTTCCTTAAGTGCTCCACTCTGAGGTCTCTCAGTCATGGCCATATGCTTTTCTTTCCTTTCACATATTTGAATATAGAGCTATATTGATAGTTCCGAGATTTTTTCTTTTTTTTTTTTCCTTTTATGAACTCTGGGTTATTCAAAATTGTTCTTTCAGATCAAGAACAGTAAAAATCTTTCACAGAAAACCAACATGTAGGGAACTCTTTTTTTTTTTCTTTTATCACTCCTGCTAAGATTCATTTGAAAAGGATTTTCCTGAAAAAGATGAAAGAAAGTATGACAACTTTTGAATCAAAAATGCCTCGGAAAGTAGAAACATAGCTCAAGAAAATGTGTTTCAGTTTTTAAGAACTTTGACACATTAAAATATGTGTCATTTTATTTGTTTGTTTTGCTTTGCTTTTTTTACTCTCTCTTTTATTTGGGTGTAGGTATACTTGGTGTCAGATACAGGATAGAAGATAATTCATGTTTCACCAATGATACATTTAAGGCTGTACTACTGTCCATGAAAAACTCTTCTATTCCCTCATCTTCCTCAGGAATTCAGCACAATTAGCTCATTTGAATTGTGACAACCAAACCCCTAGGCAGTCTTGGGTTGATGTCTGGGCAAATGTTTCTCCTTGCTGCTAATTCCATGTACTGTTCTGGCCTGTTCCCAACTGTTCATTTTCCCATGCCTCAGAATATAATTTTCATTTTTCAAAGGTTCCTAACATTCTTCAAGACATATATTTTTTTTTAATGTTTATTTATTTGATAGAGATCACAAGGAGGCAGAGAGGCAGGCAGAGAGAGAGAGAGGAGGAAGCAGGCTCCCTGCCGAGAAGAGAGCCCGATGTGGGGCTTGATCCCAGGACCCTGGGATCATGACCTGAGCTGAAGGCAGAGGCTTTAACCCACTGAGCCACCCAGGTGCCCCTCAAGACATATTTTTAAGAGAAAATGTTTTTTACTTGAAAATTTTGTTACCTAATTATCAAATATCACATCTGTTCATAATTTCTAATTGTTATGGGTTGTTATGATTTGAACTGTGGAAGATAGGATGGAAAATTATTATATCTAATTTACTTTGGTTTTCTATAAAATATGATTTATTCCTGTATTTTCCTTTTAAATTATTTCTAACACTAAGTAGGAAATTAAAATAATTCTTGGGGTGCCTGTGTGGCTCTGTTGGTTGAGTGTCTAACTTGATTTTGGCTCAAGTCATGATCTATTGTGAGATCAAGCCCCACATTGGCCTCTGAGTTCAGTCTGGGGTCTGCTTCAGATTCTCTTTCCATCTCCCTTCTATACTCTCTCTCTCTAAAATAAACAAACAAACAAATAAATAAATAAATAAATGTCTTTAAAATAATTCTTTGAGTAATTTGTAAGAATTTACGCAGATGTTTCTCTGTAGTCTTGGAGACCAGGGGTACAAGAACAGTTCTTTATTTATTTTATTTTATTTTATTTTATTTATTTATTTGAGAGAGAGAGAGCACAAGCAGGGGCAGTGGCACAGGGAGAGGGAGAAGTAGGCTCCCTGCTAAACAGGGAGCCAGATATTGGACTCAATCCCAAGACTCGAGATCATGACCTGAGCCAAAGGCACATATTTAATGGACTGAGCCAGCAGGCACTCCATACAAAGAATGGTTCTTAAGCAACCAATGTGGAATAGAAGAAAAGCAGAAAATTTCCCATTTTCACCGGGGATTTATTCATTTGTCCAAATGGCAGAGGCTTGCACAGATATCTATCACAGTTGCTATTCAACAAGCTTTAGATTTATGGCAAAATGTTTTAGAATGAAATGGCAATGTGTTTCCAATAAATTTTAATGCATATTATTATTAAAAAATTAAAATTTAATAAATGAAGTTATCATTTTTAAGTACATAGATTTTTAAAGTTTTACAAATAAGATAATTTTGATTAGTGGGCAAATTAAAGAGAATAATTCATTTGAAATTTTCAGGAAAAAGAGAATTTTTAAAAAAATATTTTATTTATTCATTTGAGAGAGAGAATGAGAAAGAGAGAGTGTGAGAGGGGAGAATTCAGAGGGAGAAGCAGAATCCCCACCAAGCAGGGAGCCCAATATTGGAGTTGATCCTGGACTTAAGGATCATGACCTGAGCTGAAGGCAGTTGCTTAACCAACTGAGCTACCCAGGCAGGCCAAAAGGAGACCTTTTATTGAACCATATTCTCTTCAAACTTCAAGTAAGTCTTCCACTGACTTTATGGAAACATTCTAAAGTATAAGATGCAATATTTTGCCTCTGTAACTGAAGTATTTGTTTCCCCTAAATTTCTGCTACCTAAATCCTCATATCATTTTGAGCATTCTTTTGATGAAACAAGAATTAATACCATCAATAAATCATAAAATGCTTTAAACTGCTTAGCTATACTTTGATAGTCCCTATTAGGCTTGGATTTTGTTCCTATTGTTTTCCTTGTTCAGTGTTACACTACTAATTGCTATTCTCTAAAACATTGTCAAGTCCCATTAATGCCTTTAAAAGTCAGATTTTTTTATCCACTCAATTACCATGAAGGTTTCTAAACTACATGTTTATATGCCCCATAACCAAAATTAATCATTAGTAAGATTGGCATGGGCTGGTTAATCTTTAATACTTTTTCTAAAGCCATGCAATAGATTGTCTTATTTAACAATCTTCAGGAATAATTGTTCTAATTACTACTTTGTCCTTGATTGTAGGTTGGGAATTAGGATGATTTCATGTCATATATATTCCTTACCACTAGCCTGAAAGGAGACCATCAGTGGGATATCAGAACAAATGTTTCTCTTCAAAATATACTTTGGAATTTTATTCCCCACTAATGTTCCTTGTTTCCCAGAAATGTTATTGTGAGTTGTATGAAGATGAAACGGAAAATAAATGTTCCTTTTTTAGTTTTCTTTAATGATATTAAGCAATAGACTCTCTCTCTCTCTCTCTCTCTTTTTTAATTTTATTTATTTGTTTGAGAAAGAGAGGCAGGGATAGCAAGAGAGAGCATGAGTGGGGAGGAGAGGGAGAAGAAGGCTCCTACTGAACAGGGAGCCCGATGTGGGGCTCAACGTGGGACTGGATCCCAGGACCCTGGGATCTTGACCTGAGCCAAAGGCAGATGCTTAACCAACTGAGCCACCCAGGTGGCCCCAAGACTCCGTTTCTTTTTGTCTTAAAGCTGTGAGTTTCTGTACTACCTGCCATTTATATCTTATGATAATGTTTTGTATCATTGTTTTATTTCTGCTGATAACATCATTTTGGCTCCTCTTTTCTGATAAATGCTGCCACTGCTCCTTTGTTAAATGTTGTCCCCCCATATGGTCATTTTCACTAGGCTCTCCACCAGGGAGTCTAGAGATATGAGACCAGGACATAGTGCTACTAGCTTCAGGTTCACAATGGTACCAGATGGTCCCATGTTCTGACCAAGACATGCAGCACATGGTTCAATTCCCTTCTTTAGTCCTGTGCTTTTTTATCTGAAGGATGCACCTTCATATTATAAGAGTGATAGGCTAAACATTAAGTCTCTAAATTAGTCTAAAGTATACATAGTTTTAGGCTGGGCTTTAGGAGAACTATTTATGTGTCTCAACTATTCATGTGTTCTTGCCTTTTTTAGAGTGCTAATGCTACAAAGCTAGTTGGTTAAAAGTCTGACCTTAGGGCATATTAAATTACTATAGATTATTAATGTAGAGTTCATTTCTTTGACCACTTTGCATGCTGTAAAAATGAGTATATTTTTAAATATCTATGCTATGATGCAATTTCTTGTTTATATATCTATATCCATGAGATTGTGAATTCTCTGATGAAGTTCACACTGTATATGTCTTTGTAATTCATAATCTTGCCATAGCATATGTACTTAGTAGATATAGTTGTCAAGTAAATCTATTACATTTATTAATTTTGTTTTATATATTTAAAATATGAGATACTGGTATTAAATGACTAAGTCATATAAATAAAAACATGTATTATGAATCATTATGTTATTGTTCATGGTACATTGTTGAATGAGACTGTTATTCTCTTATAGAGCTTGTACTCAATGAGGGACAATAAAACTATTAATTAATTAGTTAATATAAAATCAAATAAGTATTTAAGTACATAATTATCTGATTAATAAGTATTAATTAATATATAAGCAAATATAGATACATAATTTTAGGTACAGATTAATCCTTTGAAGAAAAATAAAACAGTCAAGGAATCAAGAATGACCTGGGGGCAGGAATGATGAGGTCCTCTTTCAATCTTGAGGAAAGGAGAAAGTAAATAATATGTGCTGTCTGGGTGAAGAACAATCCAGGAAAAGAAACAGAAAGGCAAACTCTCAAAACAAACAAACAAATAATGGTAAACAAAGGCCAATATGACTGCAACAGAAATAAGCACTAGGTATAAGGGGAGAATGGGATTAAAAAGAGAACCATGAAAAATGGTCACATGCAACTTTACAAGTCATGTAGTGGTTTTCTATTTATTCTATGGAATAGGGTTGTGATTGGGACAGGAAATGTAGATTAGTGAGATCTTCTTTTTAAAATTTTTTAAAAATATAAAACCTATTACACATGTTTAGGAAAGAGCTCACATGAAAGGAAAGCTTAAAGAAATGTAAAAGTGCAAAGTTGATGAAAAGGTAACTAGCCTAAGAGAGGATATTTCTTCTATATGATGGGAAGAAATAAAAGAGTGATGTGTATGTAAGTGTGACAGTATGTTTGCTAATATGCTTGTGAAGATGCACTGCTCTGATCTGCCTTCAAGGAGGTATTGACTGCTGTCATCTGGGTGTCAGCATTGGTCTCAACCACAGAGAACCACCTTGCTCAAGGGAATGGTCTTCCTAGGACAGCCCACATGTATGACTGATTGAAGCAGAGGTATATTTTCCCAAAACATCAGACAACTCTGTGGGGGCATGTATGTTCCAGAGTTCTCTGTAGGATTGTCCAAGATCACAGTCCTAATTCTCCCTCTGCTCCATCCTGCTCTCCTCCACTTCCTTCAATAAATTTTGATCTCTAATAAATACCCAGCAAGACAAATTCTTACAGAGACAGAAAACTGAAAAAAAGTTCTCTGGTAGCCTTCTCTGAGAATGAGTAATGCATGGAGATTTAGCAATGGTAAGTTCAAAGTGGCTATAAATGTTTGTAATAGTTGCTAGAGAAAATGGAGTTAAGAATAGTCTAAGAAAACAGAGGAATTGCTGGTCTGTCTTGGTAACCAAATTGAGGATGTAGACCAAGAAGATGGTGAGCACTCCTTCCTCTTTAAAAGGTATCTTCAGTCAAATGTTTTGGAAACATATTTATGGCTTTCCTTCTATCTGTCTCACACTCCTTCTCATCTCTTCTAATGACCTTTTTACTTATCCTTACTTATCCTGTTAAATTTAATGCTATCAGAGTCTGTCCTGACTCACTTCACACATTTTCCCAAACAGGTTCATCAATTTCAATGCTTCAGTTACCCTCCATATACTGATGAATCTCCAAACTCTTTTCTAGTCCACAAATCTTTCTTAAAAAACATATGGCCAAATATCCAGTAGTATAATGGTCATCTTTCTTTTTTTCTTAATTTCAGAGGCAGAATTTAGTGATTCATCAGTTGCATATAACACCCAGTGCTCATTACATCAAGTGTCCTTCTTAATGCCCATCACCCAATTATCCCTATCCCCAACCTAACTCTCTTCCAGCAACATTATTTCCTAAAGTTCAATGTCTCTTATGGTTTATCTCCCTTTCATCTATTTTTCCTTCCCTTCCCTTATATTCATATGTTTTGTTTCTTAAACTCCACATGAGAGAAATCACATGGTATTTGTCTTTCTCTGACTGACTTATTTTGCTTAGCATAATACCTTCTAGTTCCATACATGTCCATTGAAAATGGCAAGATTTCATTATTTTTGATGGCTGAGTAATATTCCACATCTTCCCCATCATTCATCTGTCAATGGACATCTGGGCTCTTTCCATATTTTGAGTATTGTGGACATTGCTGCTATAAACATTCGGGTACATATACCCCTTCAAATCACTATGTTTGTATCCTTTGGATAAATACCTAGTAGTGTGATTGCTAGGTTGTAGGATAGTTCTATGTTCAACTTTTTGAGAAACCTCCATACTGTTTTCCAGCATGGCTGCACCAGTTTGCATTCCCATCAAGAGTGTAAGAATTCCCCCTTCTCCTAATCTTTGCCAACATCTGTTGTTTACTGAATTGTCCATTTTAGCCATTCTGGCCAGTGTGAGGTGGAATCTCATTGTGGTTTTGATTTGTATTTCCCTGATGCCAAGTGATATGGAACATTTTTTCATGTCTGTTGGCAATCTTTACTTGGAAATTTCACAGGTGTCCCAAACCCAGCATAAACAAAATTTAGGTATTTGTTTTTGTTTTTATTTTGTTTAAAAAAAAAAAAATTCTCCCACCTTTAATGTTACATCCCAGAAGTTACACAATTTTTTCAGTTTTTAAATGAAGATGATTCTTTATAATTTTATCTTTTCTTATTATTAAATGTTACCAATTTCTTAGCCTAAATAATATTTGAATCCATCTAATATACTGGATTTATGGCTTCTAATATGCCTAGCCTACATTATTACGATATCTGGTAAGTTTGTCTTCCAAATTCCAGTCTTATTTTCTCCCATCTTTTTTTTTTTTTTTAAGATAAAACATATCATTTTATTAGATCTTCATTAAATTGTTGGAATTGAGCATAAGACATAAATTTAAAAACCTCAAAATAGGTCCTTCATGAAGAACACTTTCTTCTTTGGGCAGGCAGTCAGAATAAACTTGCAAGCATGTGGGCTTGTTTGTACCACACCAACCCAGTTAGCTTTTCTCATAACCAGCCACACAAGCTCTGTCATCCTTTCATTTAACACCATTCAGACACCCTGTAGATCTAACATGTAGGATGTAACATGTAGGATGCCTTGGCCTACTCAGGAATGCTGGAAACATGCTCTTCCTCATATTGTTGAGGAGAAAAACAAACAAACAAATAAACAAATAAAACTTTTAAAAGCTGCCACTTGAAGTTATAGCTTCCTTGTACTTATGGCATACCTCGTTATACAATGAATAAGTAACATTCAAGTATAAAAAGATTTCTTCCAAAAGCACTGTTTTCTGAAGGAAGTTGGTTTCTCAGTTGCTATGTTAGCTGCTCAGAAAGCTCATAGGACCAGGTTAAAAAAAAAAAAAGTTGAAATTCTAGGATAAATTGTACAGTATGGAGCTCTCAGTCTGCAACCTACAGACCCTCAGGTACTACAATGCAACTTCCTCTGTTTCACCACAAGGACACCAGTGGCCTGTTTTTCTCAAGCTACCAGTCTGTGAGTTTTGGCTAGTGCTTAGTCTGATCTGGTTTTTGAAAGAATATCTAATATTTCTCTTCTGCTTCAAATGCCTCAATACCTTCCCTATGCCCTTGTAATAATTATAAATTTGAAATGTCTTAGTATGGCTCACATGGTCCTTTAACATCTAGCTCTTGATCACTTTCCTATCTCATCTTTTGCCAACTACCAGCTCTATTCCCAACCCCACTCTATAATTCTAGTTTCTAACTATACTGAATCCCTTCAAGTTGTTAGAACATATAATATTCTCACAAAGCTTTGAGTCTTTGAGTATCAAGTACCTATATCCACAATACTAATGTTCCATAAAAATCACAAACTCTTTGTGGCCTCAAGGTTAAATGTTTCATTAGTACTTGAGTCTGTGAATCTGTGATTTAGGTTGTTCTTATTTGGATGCACTTACTGATTTATAACAGCTCTGGCTGGGATGACTGTACATGGTAGGCTGAAACACCCCCCCCCCCAAAGATGTCAGGTCATAATCTCTGGCACCTGTAAATAGCTGTATTTGGATCTAGGGTCTTTACAGATATAATTAAGGATCCTGATATGACAAAGAATCTTGAGATGAGGACCTTAACCTGGATTATTTGGGTGGATCTAAAATGTAATCATATATATTCTTATAAAAGAGTACCCAGAGCTGTGGTTCCAGAGGGTAGAACCATGAGTCCAGAGTCTGGATCCTCCAGCCTTAGAAGTTTATTCTTA
This sequence comes from Enhydra lutris kenyoni, assembly GCF_002288905.1. Taxonomy (NCBI): domain Eukaryota; kingdom Metazoa; phylum Chordata; class Mammalia; order Carnivora; family Mustelidae; genus Enhydra; species Enhydra lutris. Next base: position 78,446,530 of record NW_019154086.1, on the reverse strand, counting down.
GGCCTTAAGATCTAATGGAATTTTTCCTGCTGGATGATCTGAAGTTGCTTGGGATTGGTGATCTTTTCCTTCCTTCCATTTTCTGCCTTTTGGCATAGGAGTATTTATAACTGTCTATGACTGCCCCTCCACTGTATTTTGGAAACATAAAACTTGTTTTCTCGTTTCACAAGTTTACAGATGGGGAGGGATTTTGCTCCAAGATAAATCATACACCGTCTCACACATATCTGATTTAAATCATGAGATTTGAGACATTTGATCTGATGATATTTTGCTAACATCTTGGAATTGAGTCGATGCTATAATTAATTAAAACACTTGGGAATGTTGTTATGTGGTAAATGTATTTTGCATGTGTCATGGATGTGAAACTTTTGGACCAGAGAAAAGACTGTAGACTACAAAACTGCACTAAAAGATATCAGACACTAATCCCCAGAATTTGTAAATGCTGCCTTTTTTGGAAAAAAAGGGTCTTTGCACATATGATTGAGTTAAAGATTTTGGGAAGATAGAGAGATTATCCTGAATCATTTTGGTGCAATTGCAAGTGTCCTTATAAGAGAGAAGCAGAATGAAATTATACAGAGACACAGAGAAGAGTTGACAATCTGACCATGGAGGCAGACATTGGAGTGATGTGGCCACAAGCCAAGGAATGTTGGCAGCCACCAGAAACTGGAAGAATTTGAACGGATTCTCTCTTTAGCCTTTGGAGGATATGTGACCCTTGTCAACAGCTTGACTCTAGCCCAGTAGTACTCATTTCAGACTTCTGGCTACCAGAATTGTGAAAGAATAAATCTCTTATTTAAAGCCAGCCGAGAAACCAATACACTTCTACATGTTTCTCTCATCCTCTTAAATTCTGTCACTGTGCTTCTTTTTATGGCAATTTTAGAAGGCAGAAACAGAATAGAAAAAGGCTAGGGCTTTTATAAGTTTTCATTTGCATATGATTTGCTGACAGCGTACAACTGGTAAAACAAAGTCATGTGACTGGTTCGCCCAGAGTCCAGAGGAGGTACAGCAATTTTGTATAACAAATGATGTGGATGTGGGAAAAAATGAAGTTTCAGGAAAATTTTGGCAATCTGCCATCCATAAGTTTATTTTCTTTTAATTTGATTATTATCTTTGATTTTTTTCTTTGACTAAACCACATTCATTTTTGGGCATTGCTCTTCTTTTATTAAAAGTCTTATTATTCGAGAAGGAGAGAGTGCACAGAGGTGTGGGCCTGGGAGGTGGAAAGTGGAAGGAGTGGGCAGAGGGAGAAACTTTTCAAGCAGACTCCCTGCTGAGCCTAAAACCTGAGAGGGGGCTACATTCCATGACCCAAGAGATCAAACCTGAGCTGAAAATAAGTCAGATGAGCCATCCAGGTGTGCCAGGTGTTGCCCTTTATTCATGCTTAGGTGTTATGTTTTATTATTGTGGCATAATTGTATTTTCATTATTACAACAACTATCTCAAAATTTCAATTTAACAGGTCCTCAGTAGTTTGTAATCTCAGTGGCAGCAAGCATGAAATTCTTGTCATCTTTATATCTCATGTAACTAATGTAGAACCTTAGACATGTTGCATGCTCAGAATATGCAGGTCAAATTAATATATAGTTTATACTCTGTTACAATAGACATTCTGCCAATACACTAGAAAAGCGTTAATTTTTTATTTCAAGGGATTTTAAACAAATAGAATTCTTCTTTGTAAATAAATTTATGTAATTTTATTCTTATGTCATATATTAAAGGTAGTATTAAAAATTGAAGTTGACTATTTTAACTACAATTTTAAAAGTTTCAGTAAGGGAGCACTAATTGCCATATGATTATATTCAAACTTGCTGACAGGAATTATTAAAATTAAAATTTTCTTTACTGTTTATATTTTCTATCATCCTCCTAGTTTTCCAAGAAACTTTAGGAAACAGGTTGAAAACCCTCCAAAGTCATTTTGGCCCACATATACCGATTTAAACATTTACCTATTGTTGAAGGATTATTTTCAATTACCTGATGTCCCTGTTTATTGATAACTAATATGTTTTAAATGGTTTGATTTCTATTTCAGCCCTTTTAGTAACTGGAATGGCGAGAAAAGGGTGAGTATCATTCTATCTTTTTTCCCCTTTGGTTTTACACAAAGTGAATAGAAATATTTTAAAAGTGACCTCAACTTTAACCAGAAACACAGGGGGGGAAAAAAAAACTGAATGCTAGAAAATGTAATTAAAGTTACAAGGACACACACATGCACATACACAGAGTCACCTTCCTATTTATTTTATTTTATTTCTTACTGATGTTACTTTTTATCCTTTTTCTGGTACTGATACTAATGTTCCTCTTAAAATTGTAATGATAATAAATGTATCAATTCCAGTAATTTCACTTTCTTCCTTTATATTTGTTTGTTTCTAATTTGATAAATATTTATCAAAAAGAAAAAGTAGTAGTTAATATTGGCTAGAAAAATATTTTAGACTCATTCCCCATCAGGTTCCCCCAGACAGCTGTGCCACTACACCTCCGTCCAAAAGCCCTTGTCAAGATCTGAGCCTTCACAGAGCTCAGGATGCCAGCTTTGCTGGTCTGTGCCAAACTGAGGGGGAAGTTGCCTAATGCAGATTCAGATCCAGTTGGAATTGTATTTAAAAACTCCAAATTCAGTGCATTCTTATTTTAAGAAGTAAATCACATATGCCTGTCCTCTTTTTCTTCATAATATTGCTTTTGAAAGGATACAAACTGTATAAATAAGAACCACAAAATGAGTGTCCTTACTGAAATCATGTTTGCCATTTTGCAGCTTCCAGACCATAAAAATCTCATAATCTCGGGAAAACTGGACCTCATCCACTCAAACATAATTACTTATCAAACTTTTTCTGGCAAAAGACTATAGTGCATAGTAGCTTGATTTGCACACATGCAAGCGATACAAACATTCTGAGTTATTGAACACTTATTAGCAGAGTGATAATAACTGAATTCAGTTATACTGATCAAAGGAGTGGTCTATATAGATGCAGTTTCTATGGGAGCAGAAGTAAGTGTTAGAATAAAGTTTAATAAACTAAATCACATAGTATAATAGATCTTTTTCTTTCTTAAATAAATTTGAAGAGATCACAATAAACTAAAAAAAATTAACAGCAACAAAGAAATGCTGTAGATGCTTTGCAAAAAGTGTTTTATCTTGAAATAATTATAGGAAAATCTTATTTAATTATTTAAATAATTAAAAGAAAATCTTATTTACAGTCATGGCTAATACAGCAGCAATGTCATAACCATTTTCTTAGGAAAATGAACAAACTATAAAAATAGGACAGACATTTATCACAAAAACTGTATTATCTGTAGCCTGATCTTATCACCTAGAAAAAAATAAAATAGAAAACATTAATTGAAATGATACTTCAAAAGTTGAAAAAGCTAACCATGAAAAAAATAGAAAACCAAAATATAAATTTGATTTCCTTGTAAGCATGAAATGTTCAGTACTGAAAAACACAAAATATTATACTACCCACACTGTGCCATGTTAGCTACTAGTGTGCTGTTTGATAAAAGAAAGAAATTGTTACAGAAGATAATGTAGCCCTTTCTTTGTCCTCAATGGACACTTACTGAATTTTTCCTTATTGTGGAATCAGTTTTTAAAAATATTTCTGTTCATGAAAATTGTGTAGAACACTAATTATCTCACAGGATTCATGCAAATAAACCATTAGCATATTTTGTGTTTCAAAATAAATGTTGAGTAAATGGTTAGTTATTGTTTATTATTTTAAAAATTATTATTGAATTTCACTAAAATAAATGTTTACTTTATTACACTACTAATTTCACTAAAATAAATGTTTACTACACTACTTCAGTTGTAGTGGGATATTAATTTGTGATAAGTGTACACAGATCACCAGTGCAAAATCTAATCTAGTTTAGTTTAACAGTGCTCAAATTCAGAGATAAAGTGGGAACTTAGAAGGTTTTCTTATACTAACTGAAAATTTTAAATTTCATGTATACACTTATAATCACATGTATCCTTTAGTTTTCCCTTTACTGGTGTTTTGCAATAATCAATGTTATAATGATTTCCAATCAGTAAAATTGTATCATTAAGTGGATATTAGAGATGGCAATTTTTGAGTCAGTATTTTTAATAATTAGGTCTAGGTTTTGAAGAACCTCTTTAGAAATTAAGTTGAGAGAATTTAATTTTGATTTGGGAAATAGTAATAAGACTATAAGTTGGCCATTTTTCTTGGTTAATATTAACAAAAGAGTAAAAATCCTCTATCTTTAATAATATCAATTTGTGAATACATAGGTATACATAACATGTATATGCTCATATTACTTTGTTTGCAAATAAAAACTATTTATATTCTATATCTTCTATTTCATATGTTTTATTATTTACTAACAGAAATAGTGAGCATACAAAAATCTTGCAGCATCTCCTTTTAAAGTACCAAGGCAAATTTAAGAATAAGTAATTTATTTTTAATATGTGTTTTACCAACACTTGAGATCAAAGGAAAATTATAGTTATAAATAAAATGAATCTCTAAGCAGGCATTTTATGATGCTAGGATTTTTTTTTTCCTAACAATGTTCTAAAATGAGAGGTCCTCGTGAAAGTGCATTGATGGAGTTGGATAACACTCCTTGCTGATCACATTGCAAATCTCCCTCAGTTATACCCAGGGTCTCAATTGCTTCCACCAATATTAAATAGGAACTAAATTTACCACACATGAAAGAGTTTACTAAATTTAGGACTGGCTAGGGGCCGATGAAATTATTGTTTTGTAGCCTAGTAACATACTCAAAATTAAATGCTAAGGAGAAAATTGCATAAGATAAATAAATAATAGGCAGAATAAGAGCAGCATACAGAGAATCACTCTAAAATAATTTTATGATCTTGTGTCTCCAGAGACTCTTTAAACTCTCAGTAGTCCAAAAGGAGACATTCTTTCAACTCTTACTTTAGTTTTCCCTCAGCTTGAAATGCAGAGCTGAATTACGATGGGCAATGGCATTATCTGTGAATCTCCTAAATCAGAAGATAGAGAAATGAGAAAGAGAAAATTGGTAATTCCATCAAGTTTGGGAAGAAATATAGAATTGTTTAAAAGCAGCTGGCAAGAGAAAACTCGAGTCACCTTCTGAGAAAGAAAGTTAACTGTCATGAGTATTTGATGTGTGACTGAAATAGGGAGAAGAGGAAGAAAGAAAACTGGAGGGATTTTTCTGCTCAATAGAACATCTGCTGTCATCCTAACAGATCAAAGTATTTGGGGAAATGGATGGTTTAGTAGTTATTCAAATGAATTAATACCAAGTAGAAAACCACCAAAAAATCGACTGGTGGGCAATCTAGAGAGATATTGACAAAAAGAAGGTTATTTATTTATTTAGGTTCTTTTAGATGGTAGAAAAGGGTAGTTTTATTGTAGTTACAAAGTGTGTTGAAGCAATTCTTACAACATAATCATTAAGAACACACAAAAATGTAGGCAAAGGAACTCCATTAGAAGGAATTATACACTATTTACATATTAATTTATGCAGCAATAATAACTGCTTTAAATTATGGTATCCTCAATATAGAAATATTTATGCAGTGTTTGTGGGGAAAAATTATATTTCCATGGCTTAACATCATAGCGTAATGAAAGTCTGTCCCTTCTAAATAACAACTATATAAGCACATGTTCTAATTTAGTTTTTGAAGTTGGGAAAAATTTAAAATGTGTGATTAATGATTATATGAACTAATACAGATATTTAATACATTTTATAGTGCTTAAACTCAGAGTTTTCAGAATGCCCAAAATTTTAGGGTACACACTTACTTATTTTTGAAGGCAGCTGTCTTATCATGTTAAATCACATTTCTCTTTTAGTATCAGCTATCTCCAACAGACATTATCAACTTAGAAGCACAAATGAGCAAACCACATATTTTTAAAATCATATCACTGTTGGGGTGCCCGGGTGGCTCAGTTGTTTCAGCAGTCAACTCTTGGATTTGGCTCAGGTCATGATCTTACAGTTGTGGGATTGAGCCTCACGTTGGGCTCTGCTCTCAGTGCTGAGTCTGCTTCAGATTCTCTCTCCCTCTAGCTCAAGCTCACTATTACTCAAATAAATAAACAAAATCTTTTTTTTTTAATTTAAATTTTATTATTATTTTTTTAAACATATAATATATTTTTATACCCAGGTGTACAGGTCTGTGAATCGCCAGGTTTACACACTTCACAGCACTCACCATAGCACATACCCTCCCCAATGTCCATAACACCACCCCCCTCTCCTGACCCCCCTCCCCCCATCAACCCTCAGTTTGTTTTGTGAGATTAAGAGTCACTTATG
>NW_019154086.1:78417134-78435124 GCF_002288905.1 Enhydra lutris kenyoni | reverse complement strand
TAAAAGAAGAAAATGAATAAAGAAAAAATATAAAAAGGAAAAAAATGTATTAAATAAACTAGTTAAAAAACGTTAAAAAGGAAAAGGGTAAAAGTTTAAAAAATTTAGCAGAAGAAGAGAAATAAATTGAAAAAGAAAAAAAAATTAACTGCAAGGCTAAAGAATCATGGGGACAAAGCCATGAGCTCTGGCTTTGCTTTCTCCTCCTCTGGAATTCTGCTGCTCTCCTTGGTATTGAAACTGAACTCCTTGCTAGTTGAACTTGGTCCTGGCTGGATTTCTTGTTGCTCTTCTGGGGGAGGGGCCTGTTGTAATGATTCTCCAGAGTCTTTGCCCCCGGCGGAGTTGCACTGCCCTTACCAGGGACCGGGCTGAGTAATCCGCTTGGGTTTGCTTTCAGGAGCTTTTGTTCCCTGAGCGCTTTCCGTAGAGTTCCGGAGGACAGGAAGATGGCGGCCTCCCAGTCTCCGGCCCGGAGGAGCCACGAGCCCAGGGCCCCACTCCTCAGTGTGCCCTCAGAGAACAGCGCCTGATTACTCCCATCACCCTGGCCTCTGGCCGAGCACTGAGCTGACGGAGCCTGCGACCGGTTCAAGGTAACCCCGAGTTTAGAGCTCACTCCTCGGCTCTGTCTCTGTAGCCAGCTTCCCCGTTCTAATACCTGTAAGCTCTGTGACACTCAGACACCCCTGATCCTTCTGTGACCCTGTGGGACCTGAGGCCACGCTGACCCCGCGAGGGCTTCACCCCGGTTAAGCCTCTGGAGCAATGTCCCTCAGCGGAACAGACTTTTAGAAGTCCCAATTTTGTGTTCCATTGCTCCTCTGCTTGCCGGGAGCCGGCCCCTCCCCCCATGGTCTATGTTCCCATCGCTTTGGATTCACTTCTCTGCCAGTCCTACCTTGCAGAAAGTGGTTGACTTTTTGTTTCTAGAATAGCTGTTCTTCTTCTCTTCGATCTCCCATTGGATTTGTAGGTGTTTGCAATCTTTAGATAAGCTATCTAGCTGATCTCCCGCTACCTGAAGTAGTCTCAGCCTGCTACTTCTCCGCCATCTTGACTCCTCCCTCCAATAAACAAAATCTTTAAAATAAAATGTATCACTGTTGATAGCTAATCAATGTGAAATGGTTTCACTGTCATATGCAAAAGCGGCATGCAAATATTTAATACTAAAGCATCCTTTTAATAATTGCTAGTGGTTATTTAGTTCCTGTATCATTATAGTAGAAAGCAATATTTCTTGCTTTGTCTTCTGCTAGGTGTAAGGGATGATTGCACTTCTCTGCCCATTTGTAGTTTAGTGTAGTTATATAACTTACTTTTTGTCAATGAAAAATAATAAGCCAATGAAAAGTAAATCAATTCCTGGAAGAAATACATAAGAATTAATAGGATATTCTCCAGTCTCTCTTCTTTTTCATCCTGATTGTGGAAATAGAGAATTCTGTATTCTGAATTCTCCTTTAAAACAGATTGTTAAGATGTGACATACAAAAGACTTGCCCTAGAAGGACGCTCATATTCACAGCTGATTTGGTGAGGAAAATGTGAATATTAATTTTTAAACTACAGATATTTGGAAGTTCTTTGTCATCTTAGTGTAACCTAGCTTATCCTGATTTATAAAATTTTCTTTTCCCTAATGCCTACAACTTGGTGATCTGAGTCTTAACCCATTCCATTGACTAACTTCACACATTTAAAGTTATCCTATTTCCAGAGAAAAGAGGAATAAAGGACACTAGTTTAAAATCTGTCAGAAACATCTAGCTGCATTGAGTGCTTTAGTGAATATCATTTAAGTAACAGGCTTAATGCAAAGTTATTTATTCACAATAATGATAAGATCACTCCTTGTTCTCCCAGAGCCTATGTTCTAGAGACAAAGCTGACAAAAATACAAAAGAACTGGTTTAATACAATGCAGTCACTGTTTTAATGGAAACACACAGGAAGAGTGAAAACAGAAAGAAATCTTGTCCCTGCCGGAGGGTGTTACAGAAAACTCTACAGAAAAAGAATAGATTTGATGGTAGAACATAGTCTGAGTATATTCAACACAAAGGAAATATGCAAAGTCCTGACAGTGAATGTATGAGCTCAGTACAAGTCTGTGGTTCAATACTGCTAAATACAATACAGAGGAGTTTTCAGGACAGCTAAGCTTGGACAACTGGACCAACCCATAACACAACAGATCATATGCAAAGGGCTCCATGTGTTCATAAGTGAAAAACTCTGAAAGAACTTGAAGTCAAAATTGAAATGATCAGGTTCCATTTTAGAAATAAAATAATACAAGAAAAACTGTTGATAAGATTAGCATTGATTAGAATAAAGTGAAATGAGACAAGGAAAACATTATAAAGCCAACAGAAAATAGAAATTATAGAAAAGGACAGCAAGGAGATGTAGGAAAAGGAATGCATGAAACAATATTCTTAATAGAAAAAAATCTGGTTGAAAAGAATTGGAGAAGGGACTGGAAGGGATCTAGGATTTCTTTAACTTTCAAGTTTGTAGACAAACATATGGAACCACTGACTAAGATGTGGGATTTAAGAAGAAAAAACTGGTTTGAGGAATGGAAAGGAAGCATAGTGATGAGTTCATATAAATTCTGTATTTGGATTTGTGTCTCCTTTGGGTGAAGATATCTAGAAAGAGCTCAAAATAAAGTTTTAGATCAATGATTCATAAAGTATGAATCAAATTAGTCAAAGAAAATATATGGATTGAGTTGAAAAAAAGTGAGGATAAAATAGAAGGTGAAAAAGGAGACATTTAGGAATAAATCTTTCTGAAATTTCTCTGTGTTTGAGTCCCTGGCTTGTTTCCTTAGTTTCCCTGAGAAGAATGCTTACCTTATGATTCATTAGACCTTAAACTTTGTGAAATTAAGGACTTCACTTAATTCATATTTTACAGTCTGCAGAAGTTGTAACAGTGTTTATTGCTAGGAACCGCAACTACTATATACCTGGTTCCCCAGCTATGGAATCAATTTCAATGAGTCTTAGCCATGTGGTCATTTTGTATGAAATAAGTATATCCAGATGTATCAAGTAAAGAGGCTGACCATTGTCCTGCATTGTTCCAATATGCTCTTTCATCACTTTTGCAAAGTTAGGACAATCTGAAACAAAGCACTATCTTTTGAATATTTTTGTTGGAAAGGATTTTCTGACCCTGTAGCAGTTTGGTTTATCATCATGTTTGGCTTCTCCAACAAGAGAGATAATTTGTTTGGTTCCCTCCATGATGATGAGAGCGTTTTAAAGATCAATGCCCCTATGCATGCTTCTGAACCTTTACAGCATCTATGGACATCTCAGGCAGCAGAGAGCCCAGGAAGGCCTGTGTGCAATAAATCATATATATTCAATGAGACACAAGTCTATTTGCATTGTCAAATAACAAATGAGCATATCATAGGTCTGACTGTACCTGAGCTCTTTGTACTCAATCCTCATAAATATTTATGTATTCTAAGTGTTACCATTTAAGTTTTTCCATTGAGATTCCATTTTCACTTTAACAACACGCAACACAGATTATCTGCCTTCTGAGATACCATTCTAGAATAATTACCCAGTCTTTCCCTGCTTGCCTTCTATGACCCTGGTAATATAGACCTACAGGTGTTAGATTTTGGTTTAGAACTTTCTCTTATGGTAATAATGTCAGGTGTTGTCTGTACACATATAAATTAGGTTCTGGTCTCAAAGTTCTGTTTGGAAGCTTACTCCTGTTTCCCGCCTCTAAAGCCTTGACCTTATTCTCAAATCAGACCTTTAGATAGGTATACATTCTTATTTCAGTCCATCAGCCCACTGCCACAAAACACTATGCTTTACATTCAAGCAGGGCTGGCATATGGTTTCCTAGTGTTTATTAATTCAAGAGGTTTGTTCCAAGTGAAGAAAAAGCATTTTGTGAATGATCAAAAATCTGTAGAAAACTAGGCAAGTAATTGGGTTTATATGTCTTTGTTTCAGAATGCATTTTTTGAGAGATCTATTTACTCAAGCTATTTAATAGTGGGACCGCAGATCCAATGATGTTAAACTGGCAAGAGTTTGTTTTGTATACTAGGAAGTCTATATTAAAGGCATTACCAGAAAATTAAAATGACTTTTGTGATCTAAAGAAAGAACAACTAGGGTGCCTGAGTGGTTAAGTCTTTTTTTTTTTTTTAAGATTTTATTTATTTATTTGACAGAGAGGGAGAGACAGTAGGCTTCCTGCTGAGCAGGGAAACTGATGCAGGGTCCCTGGGTGGCTCAGTTGTTGAGTGTCTGCCTTCTGCTCAGGTCATGATCCCAGGGTCCTGGGATGGAGCTCTGCATCAGGCTTCCTGGTCCTTGGGGAGCCTGCTTCTCCCTCTCCCTCTGTCTTACACTCACTCCTCCTACTTGTGCTCTTTGTCAAATCAATAAATAAAATCTTTCAAAAAAACCCAACATGTTAGTGTATTCATAAGTTTCATGCCTATTCAATAATTCTCAATGAAAAGAGGATTTTTCAAAGCTTACAGTAATGTTAAATCACATAAGTAAAATAGTGAAAAGGTAGAAAATACTTTTACTATGCCAACCATATTATTTGCAATTTCCTAAGTCAGAGTAGTGCATTTGATACAAACATGGAAATAAAGTGGTAAGATGAAAAAGATCTTGAAATTGGTGTGTGGGGATCTAGGTTCTGGGATCAGCTCTGTCACTAATGATCTCAACGAACCTGAGTTGAGCAAGAGGCTTATCTTATAGGTTCCTTATCTTTCAAGATCTGTCAAATCATTTCTTGGATAATTTCTCTCTTGTTATGGGCTGAATTGTGTTTCCTCAAAATTCACATGTCAATGCCCTAATCTTCAGTACCTCACAAGTGACTATATTTGGAAACAGAGAATTGAAAGAGGTAACTAAGAACATTCATTAGAGTGACCCCAATCCAATATGTCTATGTCTTTAAAAAACAATATTTGGAGACAGAGGGAGAGATACCAGACACATGTACACATAGAAACAAGCATGTTAACATACAGCAAAAAGGCAGCACCTATAAGTGAAAAAGAAAGGAGTTGGAAGAAATTAAACCTGCTGACACCTTGATCTTATAGCTCTACCCTCGAGAACTGTGAGAAAATACATTTCTCTGTTTAAGGCATCCAGTTAGTGGAATTTTAATATCTCAATGCTAGGAAAGTAATATCTCTCTCAGTCCCTAGAAATATGTTATCAAATACCTTTGATCTATACCTATTAATTGTATTTGAGAATAAAGATGACATGAAGATTCATTTTGATGGGAACTCATATTCATATAAATATGAATGACTTACAGAAATAGAGAAAGTAAAGGCATTTTGTTTTGTCTACAATTAACATAAACATAGTAGCACATTAATCTCCCTAATCTTGTATGCTGGTCCTGTAGAAAATACAGACTACTGAACTATAAGATCTATTCTTTTATGATAGAAAGGAGAATATTTAGGGAAGACTTCACAAAGTATAATACAACTCTAATGTATAATGTATAATCATTTGGCACTAATATTCTAAATAATCATAAGACCTATGACCTATACAATGATTCTTTTATCATTAATGATGACCTCTATTGTGTGCCATGACCACATTAAATGTTTTCTCTGATATTTTTATTAGACACAAGTCTTATTCTTTTAGACTTGTTTACTTTTATTACCAAGCATTTCATACAAATAAGCAAAAGAAAAATATAATTTAAAACACATTGACTATATCATTCAGCATTATTCAGGAAAACAGAAGCTACAATAGTTATTTTAACTGAATGGGTTTAACGATATGGAATTGGTTAAATTCCTAAAATTTTACTTGTTAGAAGTAACAATAATAGGGAACAGTGATAGAAATTAAACAGCTGCAGGATGTAGTTAGTCTTTCTAGCATGAAGTGAAACCAAGGGGACTATCAGAACCTAAAAGACAAATATTGTATGGTATCACTTATAGGTGGAATTAAAAAAAAAATAAAATAAAAAAGGTAAAACTCATAGAAAAAGAAAGTAGAAAAGTGGTTGCCAGGGGCTGGGAGATTTGGAGAAATAGGGAGAAGTTGGTAAAAAGGTACAAACTTAAGAGCAATAGGATGAATAAGATCTGAAGACCTAATATAAGATAGGATGACAAAATGCATATATTTAGGCATCTACTTATGTGAGACTTTTTGGCTAATAGTTTTATACAGATTTCTGTATAATTAACATTTAAAAGATGTAAATGAAGATAACTTTGTCTGGGAACAAAAGTTTAGAACTTTGATTATTTTAGTTTAGTTTAGAAGTTTGATTATAGTGAGAGTGGACATCCTTGTCGTGTTCCTGATCTCAATAGGAAGGCTGCAAGCTTTTTCCCATTGAGGATGATATTTGCTGTGGGTCTTTCATAGACAGATTTTATGAAGTTCAGGAATGTTCCCTCTATCCCTATACTTTGAAGTGTTTTAATCAGGAATGGATGCTGGATTTTTGTCAAATACTTTTTCTGCATCAATTGAGAGGACCATGTGGTTCTTCTCTCTTCTCTTATTAATTTGTTCTATCATATTGATTGATTTGCAAATGTTGAACCATCCTTGTAGCCCAGGAATGAATCCCACCTGGTCATGGTGGGTAATCTTTTTAATGTGCTGTTGGATCCTGTTTGCTAGGATCTTGTTTAGAATCTTAGCATCTATATTCATCAGTGATTTTGGTCTGAAATTCTCCTTTCTGGTAGGGTCTTTGCCTGGTTTGAGGATGAGGGTAATGCTGGCTTCATAGAAAGAGTCTGGAAGTTTTCCTTCTGCTTCAATTTTTTGAAACAGCTTCAGGAGAATAGGTGTTATTTCTTCTTTGAAAATTTGGTAGAATTCCCCAGGGAATCCATCAGGTCCTGGGCTCTTGTTTTTTGGGAGGTTTTTGATCACTGCTTCAATCTCGTTACTAGATATCTGTCTATTCAGGTTGTCAATTTCTTCCTGGTTCAATTTTGGGAGCACTCTCACCACTCTTGTTCAACATAGTATTAGAAGTCCTAGCAACAGCAATCAGACAACAAAGAGAAATAAAAGGTATCCAAATTGGCAATGAAGAAGTCAAACTCTCTCTCTTCACAAGTGACATGATTCTTTATATGGAAAACCCAAAAGACTCCACCCCCAAACTACTAGAATTCATACAGCAATTCAGTAACATGGCAGGATACAAAGTCAATGTACAGAAATCAGTGGCTTTCTTGTACACTAACAATGAAAATACAGAAAGGGAAATTAGAGAATCGATTCCATTTACTATAGCATCAAGAACCATAAGATACTTGGGAATAAACCTAACCAACGAGGTAAAGGAACTGTACTCGAGGAACTACAGAACACTCATGAAAGAAATTGAAGAAGACACAAAAAGATGGAAGACCATTCCATGCTCTTGGATCAGAAGAATAAACATTGTTAAAATGTCTATACTGCCTAGAGCAATCTATACTTTTAATGCCATTCTGATCAAAATTCCACTGGTATTTTTCAAAGAGCTAGAGCAAATAATCCTAAAATTTGTATGGAATCAGAAGAGACCCCAAATCGCTAAGGAAATGTTGAAAAACAAAAATAAAACTGGGGGCATCACGTTACCTAATTTCAAGCTTTACTACAAAGCTGTGATCACCAAGACAGCATGGTATTGGCATAAAAACAGACACATAGACCAGCGGAACAGAGTAGAGAGCCCAGATATGGACCCTCAACTCTATGGTCAATTAATCTTCGACAAAGCAGGAAAAAATATACAGTGGAAAAAAGACAGTCTCTTCAATAAATGGTGCTGGGAAAACTGGACAGCTATATGCAGAAGAATGAAACTCGACCATTCTCTTACACCGTACACAAAGATAAACTCAAAATGGATAAAAGACCTCAACGTGAGACAGGAATCCATCAGAATCCTAGAGGAGAACATAGGTAGTAACCTCTTCGATATCAGCCACAGCAACTTCTTTCAAGATATGTCTCCAAAGGCAAAGGAAACAAAAGCGAAGATGAACTTTTGGGACTTCATCAAGATCAAAAGCTTCTGCACAGCAAAGGAAACAGTCAAGAAAACAAAGAGGCAACCCACAGAACGGGAGAAGATATTTGCAAATGACAGTACAAACAAAAGGTTGATATCCAGGATCTATAAAGAACTCCTCAAACTCAACACACACAAAACAGATAATCATATCAAAAAATGGGCAGAAGATATGAACAGACACTTCTCCAATGAAAACATATAAATGGCTATCAGACACATGAAAAAATGTTCATCATCACTAGCCATCAGGGAGATTAAAATTAAAACCACATTGAGATACCACCTTACACCAGTTAGAATGGCCAAAGTTAGCAAGACAGGAAACAACATGTGTTGGAGAGGATGTGGGAACCCTCTTCCACTGTTGGTGGGAATGCAAGTTGATGCAGCCACTTTGGAGAACAGTGTGGAGATTCCTCAAGAAATTAAAAATAGAGCTTCCCTATGACCCTGCAATTGCACTACTGGGTATTTACCCCAAAGATATAGATGTAGTGAAAAGAAGGGCCATCTGTACCCCAATGTTTATAGCAGCAATGGCCATGGTCACCAAACTGTGGAAAGAACCAAGATGCCCTTCCACGGACGAATGGATAAGGAAGATGTGGTCCATATACACTATGGAGTATTACGCCTCCATCAGAAAGGATGAATACCCAACTTTTGTAGCAACATGGATGGGACTGGAAGAGATTATGCTGAGTGAAATAAATCAAGCAGAGAAAGTCAATTATCATATGGTTTCACTTATTTGTGGAGCATAACAAATAGCATGGAGGACAAGGGGAGATAGAGAGGAGAAGGGAGTTGGGGGAAATTGGAAGGGGAGGTGAACCATGAGAGACTATGGACTCTGAAAAACAATCTGAGGGTTTTGAAGGGGTGGGGGGTTGGGAGGTTGGGGGGTCCAGGTGGTGGGTATTGTAGAGGGCACGGATTGCATGGAGCACTGGGTGTGGTGCAAAAATAATGAATACTGTTTCACTGAAAAAAACAAAAAATTAAAAATAAATAAATAAAATAAAAACAGTAAAAAAAAAAGAAGTTTGATTATGCCTACCTAGATTTACTTAATAAGTTTTAACTTATAAAAATAAGAGAAAGTATATGGAATAATAGAAATATGGAAAAACAGAAAATAATGAAAAAGAAAAAGCCTTTCAAACAGATAACCATTATTAACTTTTTTCGAGTTCTGTCTCAGATTTCTCTTTCCTATACAAAAGAGATAGAGCTGTTCTCCCAAATGGAATCTTACTATGCATATGTTCTTCTAACCTGAATTTTAAACTTAAGAGTATGCCATGGATACCAACAAGACAACACACTCATACACACACAGAGTTATTTTTAATAACTGCATGACCCACTGTCTATTGATGGACCATTAGGTTATTTTCAGTTTTCTTTCTTTATTTTTCACAGTTATAGAATATTGAAGTTCTGTTAGGCTATAAATAAAGTGGTAAGTTAAACATCCATAACCTTAGACATGTGGACAGGACCTCACTGTTCTGTACCAGCTTTACAAGATGAAGTGTTAGCAGGGCTTCCATTTCATCATAGGACTTTGCATTTTTTGAAGAATTTCTTTCAGTTATTCTTTTGGTTTATAATTTAAAACATGATTGAAGAGACTTTTCTCAATGACTATTAATGTGTGGTGTATTCTCCACACAGACAGCCCTGCTATTCTTAAGGATTGTATTTGGAAGTTTTACTGATTGCTCTATTATTTACATTTACATTTATATTTATATTATTTATATTTATCCATTGGTATATTTCTCTTAATTGGTTGTGACTGTAAATATATATTTTTAGAAAGATTATTTAGATTTAAAATCAGGATATACTTGTAAAATACAAAAAAACTAACTAGAGAGCATATGAATTGCATCCTTGGCTTTTACACAATTGGAACAAGTCTTAAATAAATCTTAAGAATTTCAGTTGGAACTTTTTTTTTCTTTCTTTCTTTTTTTTTTTTATTTTAGAGAGAGAGCTTCCTAGTAAGTGGGTGAGGGGAAGAAGGAGAGGGAGAAAGAGAGTCTCAAGCAGGATGGAACCCAAGGTAGGTCTAGATCTTATGACTCTGAGATCATGACCTGAGGTGAAATCATGAGTAAGATGCCTAACTGACAGGTGCCCCAAGATTTTCTCAAACATTTTAAATACTGCTGCTGCAGTAGTTAAGTAGTTTGTAATATCTTATTCATCCCCCAAAAGATAACTCCAGGAAGCATCTGCCCATTCTAGGGCTGAGTGAACAAAGCATTTTTATTATGATCTGTATATCTGTAATCTTTTTGTATTTTTTGTGTTTGGACTTCATTGAGTTTCCTGGATTTGTAGGTTATAGTTTTTCAGTAAATGTTTGAAGTTTTCAGGTCGTATATCTTTGAATAATTTTTGTGTACCTTCCTCTCTCTTTCTGATATTTTCATTATGCATGTGGTGTACTTAACAGTTTCCCAATTTTCTCTGAGGCTCTCTTAATTTTTCTTTATCCTTTTTTCTTTGTTCTTCAACTTGGATGAGTTTCCTCAATTTTTCTTCAAGTTCACTTCTTTCTTCTTTAATTTCAAATCCACTGCAGAGGCACTCTAGTTGTTTGGGTCTGTTATCAAAGGAATGAGACTGAGATAAAGTGAAAGTTATGAAAAGCCTTATTCTATGCCAAGCATTAGAAGTTAGACTGACTGGCCAAGGGAATGAGACTGAGACAAAGTGAAAGTTACATAGAGCTTTATTCTATGCCAAGCATTACAAGTCAGACTGACCAGCCAGGGATGCCTCTGAAGAGAGCGACGACCCCCTCCTGATCTCACAGGCTGGTTTTATGGGGCATAACCACAGACCCAAGGTATGTGGCTTCTATTGGTAAGGCATTTACTCCCAGAATCGATACCCAGAACCATACCAGGAACTACTGGGGCATTTATTCCCAGAATGAAGTCCATGGATGTAAACAACAATATGTCTACCTAGGCAATATGGAGTTGCTCTGGCTAAGCAGGCCCTAATAGTTAAACAGGATTTGACATTAAACTGGCCCTAACACTAGTGAATTTTTATTTCAGTTAGTATCCTTTTCAACTCCAGAGTTTTCATTTGTTACTTTATTATAATTTTAATCATTTATTAATATTCTTTATTTGAGTGATATTAACATACCTTCCTTTACTTCTTTAATCATAGTTTCCTTTAGCTCTGCAAAAATGTTTCATGGAAATGCATGCCTCAAAATTTTTTGTTGAAAACTGTGCATGTTAGATAATATAGTGTAACAACCCTGGGTACTATTGCCTCCCTATCACTGGCAATTTTTGTTGTTATCTGTGACTGGCTGATTATTTTTGTGATATTTTCTTCTCACCCCCCTACATACATTGTTAGCCTTCTTATTTTACCGCTCAGGGAGGCAGCCCACTGGGTACTCCCATAGTTACCCTGAATCTTTAGGTAGCAGTAGGTTGGGCAGTGCTTTTCCAGAGGGCATCAGCTATTGAATTCCACTAATTCCCTGCTGATTTCTTTATTGTTGTCAATAGTGCCCTAGAGAGCGAATTGTTCTACATATTAATCCAATCAAATTTTGTCTCCTTTGAAGGAATAGATTTTTAAGGTCAATGTTTTATATTTGCTCAGCCCGAAGGACGGCTTCTGCCATCTGCTTTATGCCCAGGTTCTCTACATTTTAGCCTCTCTCTTGAATGTCCTCCCAAATGCCCTTCACCACCTCTCTACTGTCTTGAACTTCTCTGTGCTCTGTTGCAAATAAAGTTAGTTTTGGGGAAAGAGATTAAAAAAGAACTATCTGTTTTATGATCTTCTTCCTCCTCCAGGCAAAATTTTCAGTTCAGTGCTCTGGAGTCCACAGTGGGGACAATGGCAAGTTTGCACTGTTGCCCCAGATCTAGAAGGTGATTGTTTAGTGAGCAGATTTAGACAACACAGTTTTCTCAGCTTTCCTCTCCTGTAGTGAAACCACCACTTCATAAGATGGCAAGAGCTGTCATAGCCTTAGTATTCCCAACAAACTGTGACAAGGTGGGGCCTTCATTCCATGAGGGGAGCTGGCAAAAGGATGTTCCAACCATTCAGCCACTCACCTGGGATTTACTCTTGGCAATAAGTAGCTGGGGGCAGGATGTAACACTGACCTCCTAATCCTCCTGAGAATAAAACCCTTGGTTGGAAACTGAGAGGAGAGGGAAAATTGATTCGTAATTGCAGCAGTCAGGAGTTGAGTACCATATCAGCCTCACTACATGTGGATGGTAGAGAGGGGGAGTAGTCTGTTCAAATGCTGTATACTCTCATTTTCTTACAAAGTTTTTGGAGATTTTCTTAAATAGAAAAGTGTTTATTTTCTGTATGTTCTTAGAACTATTACCAGAGATATTAAAGTTTGCTTTATTTTAATTTTCATCAGTTGTACTCTAGAGCAGGTCAGCAGAACTCCTCATACTGTTCTGTCATAGGTCAGTCTCCTCTTAATTTTATTTTTATTTTTTATTTATTTTTTTTATTTTCTGATTGAAATGTGCCTTTTTTGGTTAGTTTTTTTTTAATTACTTGCTTTAAAGAGCTAATAAGTAAAGTGACTATCCACTAATGTGAGATATAACTCAACATGACATTTTTAAAGCAGTATTTTTATAGAAATCTTATTCATAACAAAATAGTTATAAGAATGTCAGATAAAGGGGCGCCTGGGTGGCTCAGTGGGTTAAGCCTCTGCCATCAATTCAGGTCATGATCCCAGGGTCCTGGGATCGAGCCCCGTGCGGGCTCTCTGACCCGCAGGGAGCCTGCCTCCACCTCTCTCTCCCTCTCTGCCTGCCTCTCTACCTACTTGTGATCTCTGTCAAATAAATAAATAAAATCTTTAAAAAAAAAAAAAAAGAATGTCAGATACAGGGGCACCTGGGTGGCTCAGAGGGTTAAAGCCTCTGCCTTCAGCTCAGGTCATGATCCCAGAGTCCTGGGATCCAGCCCCGCATCGGGCTCTCTCTTCGGCGGGGAGCCTGCTTCCTCCTCTCTCTCCACCTGCCTCTCTCCTACTTGTGATCTCTGTTTGTCAAATAAATAAATAAAATCTTTAAAAATAAAAAAAAGTCAGATATAATGATGTATACAATCTTACTTTAAATATTACATCTTCTTATTAATGTAGTTAAATTTGTAAGACTTTAAAAAATATATTTTTAATTTAATTTTTTTCTGCTGTTCCAAAATTCATTGTGCACCACACCCAGTGCTCCATGCAATATGTGCCCTCCACAATACCCACAACCAGACTCACCCCCCTTGCCCCCCCCAAAAAGCCTCAGTTTGTCTCTCAGAGTCCACAGTCTCTCATGGTTTGTCTCCCCCTCTGATTTCCCCCAACTCACTTCTCCTCTCCATCTCCCAATGTCCTTGGTGTTATTCCTTATGCTCCACAAGTAAGTGAAACCATATGATAATTGACTCTCTCTGCTTGACTTATTTCATGTTTTCTTAACAATACTTATTTAAATACATAGTTGTATATGAAAATATACATTTACATGTATGGTTATGTATCAATATTTTATATCATATATATCATGTTACAAAAGAAAACAATTACATAAGACAAAACATTTTTTAAAGATTTTACTTGTTTATTTGTCAGAGAGAGAGAGAAAGCACACAAGCAGGCAGAGTTGCAGGCAGAGGCAGAGAGAGAAGCAGGCTCCCCACTAGGCAAGGAGCCCGATGCGGGACTTGATCCCAGGAGCCTGGGATCATGACCTGAGCCCAAGGCACTGGCTTAACCAACTGAGCCACCCAGGTGTCCCTCATAGGATAAAAATTTAATAATTCTTTTCAACAAAATTTCAGCTAATTATGAGTTTTAAATCAAAACCTCCTGAAACATTATCATTTTGTTAAATACTCTTGAGCTAATACTGTTAAAATAGAAACTCAACATAGTTTTTCCAAGATTAGAAAAACTGTATGCTTATTATTCAAAAATCAGTAGAATAAATCCATAGTTTGTGAAAGATGACTTTGTTCCCATATGGAAAAAAATAATAAAATTATCTTTAAAATTAATCTTAGAAGTATATAAGTATATTGTATGAATATACAAGGGAAATCAATTTTGGCAAGTTTAAAACCAGAAATAGGGGATTATTTTTCATTGAATTAAGATGATAGGGATAATCATATATGAGTTAATATATAGTGTTATATTGGTTTCAGGGATAGAATTTATTAATTCATAACTTACATATAATACCCAGTGCTCAGCACAGGTACCCTCCTTAATACCCATCATCATTTAGCCCAACCCCCACCGACCTTTCTCCATGAACCCTCAGTTTGTTCTCTATAGTCAAGAGTCTTCTGGCTTGCTTCCCTTTCTTTTTTCTTCCCCTATGTTCATCTATTTAATTTCTTAAAGTTCACATATGAGTGAAATCATATGGCATTTGTCTTTGACTGACTTATTTTACATACCACAATACACTCTGTCTCCATACATGCTGTTGCAAATGGCAAGATTTCATTCTTCCTGATGGCTGAAGTAATGTTTCATTGCATTTTGTGTGTGTGTGTGTGTGTGTGTGTGCACGCACGCACGCGCACACGTGTATCCATTCATCAGTCGATGAGCCCAAATTTGGGCTCTTTCCATAATTTGGCTATTGTTAATAATGTTGCTATAAACTTCTAATTTCAGGATAGTCGTTTTTTAAAAAAGAAAGCTTATCAATATTATTTTCAAAATTCAAAATATATATGAAGTAGTCTTTAGAAAGGTATTAGAAAAAACAAAAATCTCTGAAACTTTATCAACTAGGTCATACCATATATATTTTGCAACCCTTCCAAAAGAGATAGTATTTATCTTCTGATTCATGTAAAGGCTCATCTACAATCAATTTTAATTTGCCATTATGAGTATTTTGTTTCAATGTCCTGACAGAAAAAAATTCTGGAAAGATTTGTAGAAGGCATTTGATTTTCCACTTCCTTTTGGCAAAATGTTGCTTCCTATGTGAATTAAAAGTCAATGCCTCTACATACAAGCTTTTTATACTATGTGTTCTCTAAGATTTTTTTTTTATTAGTGTATAGACCTACATTAACATCAAACAACAACAACAACAACAACAACAAAACAACAAAAGCAGGAACAACAAATATCTATTCCCAGGCAGGTAGAGAAACACATACATATGCTTTTTCATTTTTCACTGAAAAGCACCCCTGAAGTGTAACTACAATATTTTTCTAAGAAATACATTTGTGGAAGACTTCTCCCAGAATGCAATATCTTAATCTTAACACACTTACTAGAAAAACAGCATAATATTATAAAGAAATGTACTTTTCAGGGGCGCCTGGGTGGCTCAGTGGGTTAAAGCCTCTGCCTTCGGCTCAGGTCATGATCCCGGAGTCCTGGGATGGAGCCCCACATCGGGCTCTCTGCTCAGCAGGGAGCCTGCTTCCTCCTCTCTCTCTCTCTCTCTCTCTCTGCCTGCCTCTCTGCCTACTTGTGATCTCTGTCAAATAAATAAATAAAATCTTTAAAAAAAAAGAAAGAAATGTACTTTTCAGTATAATGATAATCAAATTTTATTAAAAGCATATGTACCAAACTTATTCTATGAGGCCAGCATTACCTTAATTCCAAAACGAGATAAAGATCCCACTAAAAAGGGGAATTTCAGGCAATATCCCTGATGAAAGTGCATACAAAAATTCTCAACAGATACTAGCAAATTGAATCCAATAGTATATCAAAAGAAGTATTCACCACTGTCAAGTGGGATTTATTCCTGGGCTGTAGGGATGGTTCAATATTTTCAAATCAATCAATGTGATATACAATATTAATAAAAGAAAGGATAGGGACCACATGATCCTGTCAATACATGCAGAAATAGCATTTAACAAAGTACAGCATCCATTCTTGATACAGCCCTTAACAAAGTAAGGATGGAGGGAACATACCTCAACATCATAAAGGTCATATATGAAAGACCCATAGCTAATATCATCCTCAATGGGGAAAATCAAGAGCTTTCTCCCTCAGGTCAGAAACATGACAGGGATGTCC
This sequence comes from Enhydra lutris kenyoni, assembly GCF_002288905.1. Lineage (NCBI taxonomy): Eukaryota > Metazoa > Chordata > Mammalia > Carnivora > Mustelidae > Enhydra > Enhydra lutris. Next base: position 78,418,920 of record NW_019154086.1, on the reverse strand, counting down.
ACTCTCACTACTCTCATTCAATATAGTAGTACTAGAAGTCCTAGCCTAAGCAATCAGACCAAAAATTTGTAAATAAATAAATAAATAATAAATACATAAAATGCATTCAAATGGACAAGGAAGAAGTCAAACTTTCACCATTTACAGATAACATGATATTTTGTAGAAAACTCAAACTCTACCAAAAAATTGCTAGAACTTATACACAAATTCAGCAAAGTCACAGGCTATAAAATCAATGTGCAGAAATCTGCTACATTTCTATACACAAATAATGAAGTAGCAGAAAGAGAAATCAAGGAATCTGTTCCATTTATAACTTAAGATACAAAGGAATAAACCTAACCAAAGAGGTAAAAGATCTCTACTTTGAGAACTATAGAACACCAATGAAGGAAATTGAAGAGAAGGGAAAGGAATGGAAAGACATTCAATGCTCATGGATTGGAACAACAAATATTGTTCAATCTATACTACTCTATACTATACTAATATACTCTATACTATAGTAATCTATACTAATCTATACTAATCTATACTATACAAAGTATACTACACTATACTACAGAAAGCAATCTACACATTTAAGGAAATCCCTAACAACATGCCACCAGAATTTTTCAGAGAGCTAGAAATACAATCCTGAATTTGTATGAAATAACATAACCCCCCAAAGCCAAAGAAATCTTGGAAAAAAAAAAACCAAATGCATCACCTTTCCAAACTTCAAACTATATTACAAATCTGTAGTCATCAAGACAGTACAGATCAATATGAAGGCACATAGTTCAATGGAGTAAAACAGAACACCGAGGGTTGGATCCAAAACAATATGGTCAACTAGTCTTCAACAAAGCAGGAAAGAATATCCAATGGGGGAAAAAAAAAAAAAAAACCAGAAAAAACACAATCTCTTCAATAAATCGTGTTGGGAAAACTGGACATCAACATATACAAGAACGAAACTGGACCATTTTCTTACACCATACACAAAAATACATTCAAAATGGATGAAAGATCTAAATTGGAGATAGGAAACCATCAAAAATCCTAGAGGAAAACACAGACATCAACCTTTTTGACATTAGCCATAGCAACTTCTTACAAGGCATGTCTCCAGAGGTAAGGGAAACAAAAGCAAAAATGAACTCTTGGTGCTGCATTGTGATAAAAACCTTCTGCACAGCAAAGGAAATAATCAACAAAACTAAAAGGTAGCCTATGGAATGGGAGAAGATATTTGCAATTGTTATATACGATAAAGGGCTAATATCCAGAGTCTATAAAGAAGTTATCAAATTCAACACCCAAAAACCAAATAAACCAGTTAAGAAATGGGCAGAAGATATGAATAGACATTTTTCCAAAGAAGACATACAGTTGGCTAACAGATATATGAAAAGATGCTCAATGTTGCTCATCATCAGGGAAATAAAGATCAAAACTCTAATGAGGTATCATCTCACACCTGTCAGAATGGTTAACATTAACCACACAAGAAGCAACAGATGTTGGTAAGGATGGGGATGAAGGGGAACCCCTTGCACTGTTGATGGGAATGCAAATTGGTGCAGCTACTATTAAAAACAGTATGGAGGTTACAAAAAAGTTAAAAATAAAACTACCCTTTGACCCTGTTAATTGCGCTACTAGGTACTTACACAAAGGATACAAAATACTTATTTGAAAGTGTACATGCACCCCAGTGTTTATAGCAGCATTATCATGAATAGCTGAATTATGGAAAGAGCCCAAATGTCCATTGATTGATGAATAGATAAAGAAG
>NW_019154086.1:78326786-78417124 GCF_002288905.1 Enhydra lutris kenyoni | reverse complement strand
ACACACACACACACACACACACACACACACACACACACACACACACACAGGAATATTATGCAGTCATCAAAATGAAATAAATCTTGACATTTGCAACAACATCGATGGAGATAGATTGTATTGCACTATGTAAAATAAGTCCGTCAAAGACAAATATCATATGATTTCACTTGTATGTGGACTTTAAGAAGTTAAACAGATGAACATAGGGGAAGGAGAAAGAAGGTGAGGGAAGCAAGACATAAGACTCTTAACACACAAAGGAAACAGTCAACAAAACAAAGAGGCAACCCATGGAATGGGAGAAAATACTCGCAAATGACACTACAGACAAAGGACTGATATCCAAGATCTATAAAGAACTCCTCAAACTCAACACACACAAAACAGATAATCATGTCAAAAAAAAAAAAAAAATGGGCAGAAGAAGTGAACAGGCACTTCTCCAAAGAAGACATACAAATGGCTAACAGACACATGAAAAAATGTCCATCATCATTAGCCACCAGGGAGATTCAAATCAAAACCACATTAAGATACTACCTTACAGCAGTTAGAAAGGCCAAAATCAACAAGACAGTAAACAACAGTGTTGGAGAGGATGTGGATAAAGGGGAATCCTCTTACTCTGTTGGTGGGAATGCAAGTTGGTGAAGCCACTTTGGAAAACAGTGTGGAGATTCCTTAAGAAATTAAAAATAGAGCTACCCTATGACCTTGCAATTGCACTACTGGGTATTTACCCCAAAGATACAGATGTACTGAAAAGAAGTGCCATCTGTACCCCAATGTTCATAGCAGCAATGACCACAGTCACCAAACTGTGGAAAGAACCAAGATGCCCTTCAATGGACAAATGGATAAAGAAGATATGGTCCGGGGCACCTGGGTGGCTCAGTGGGTTAAAGCCTCTGCCTTCAGCTCAGGTCATGATCCCAGGGTCCTGGGATCGAGCCCCACATTGGGCTCTCTGCTCAGTGGGGAGCCTGCTTCTATCTCTCTCTCTCTCTGCCTGCCTCTCTGCCTACTTGTGATCTCTGTCTGTCAAGTAAATAAATAAAATCTTTAAAAAGAAAAAAAAGATAATATGGTCCATATATACAATGGAGTATTATGCCTCGGTCAGAAAAGATGAATACCCAACTCTTGCATCAACATGGATGGGACTGGAGGAGAATAGGCTGAGTGAAATAAGTCAAGCAGAAAGAGTCAGTTATCATGTGGTTTCACTTACTTGTGGAGCATAAGGAATAACACTGAGGACATTGGGAGAAGGAGAGGAGAAGTGAGTTGGGGGAAATCAGAGGGGGAGACAAACCATGAGATACTGTGAACACTGAGAAACAAACTGAGGGTTTTGAAGGGGAGGGGAGTAGGGGGTTGGGTGAACCTGGTGGTGGGTATTAAGGAGGGCACATATTGCATGGAACACTGGGTGTCATGCATAGAGAATGAATCTTGGAACACTGAAAAATAAAGAATAGAGCAAGAAAATAATGACTCTTAACTACAGAGAACAAACAGTGTTCATGGAGGGAGGTGGGATGGGCTAAATGGGAGATGGGTATTAAGGAGGGTACTTGTGATGAGCACTGGGTATTATATGTAAGTTATGAATCAACAAATTCTACTCCTGAAAGCAATTTAATAGTATATGTTAGCTAACTAGAACTTAAATAAAATTTTGAGTAAGAAAAAATATAAAATAAAAAACAGGAAGAACAATTTTTAAAAGTACATGCATCATTATATTAAGTGATAAATCAAAATAAAATAAATGTTCTTTTTTTAAAAGATTTTATTTATTTGATAGAGTAAGAGAGTGCATGAATTGGGGTGTGGGGCAGAGGGAGAGAGAGAAGCAAACTCCCTGGTAAGGGAGTATGATGTGTGGCTTGAACACAGGACCCTGGAATCAGACCTGAGCTGAAGGTAGACACTTAACTGACTGAGCCACCCAGGTATCCCTAAAATAAATGTTTTATAGAAGTTTATTTAATATCTATTTCACTGATATTTGTAACCCATGAATAAGAAAAATCTTTATTATCATATATAAAACAAATTTGATCCACCAATTTCAAATAACTTAAAAATAACACAATACACATCCTGGGTCAGTAAACCTAGTATGTCAACAATACTAACTTTTGTAGTTTTTTGGGGAAGCATACAAAAATGCTGTGGTATCAGAGTCAGTTCTGTAATTAACAGGAAGAATAATATAGGCAAATATGCTTCATGAGTAAAAACACAGATTTTTGGTTTGTTTGTGGTGTGGGACTATACAAGTGGAGAAGAAAACAAAAATTCCAATGCAGAGACTGTGTTTGTGCTTCAATTTAAAACTCTTGCTTTTTTTTTTTCTCACATTCTATCTAACATCTAATAGAACTGTAGTTCATAACCAGATTTCTGACCAACCAATGCAAAACAGAAAGAGAAACTGTCACTTATCACCCAAAGATAAATGTAAGACAAAAGAGAAACAAAGTAGAAAAAAATTAAAAATAAAAAAATTGGAATGAAAAAAGAAACAAAGGAGAAAGAAAATAAGGAAGAAAGAGAGACAGAAAAAGACTATAAAAAATGGATGATGATCCTTCAATTGCACTACTAGATATTTACCCAAAGAACACAAAAATACTAATTCAAAGAGATACATGCACCCCGGGGTTTATAGCAACATTATCTACAATAACCAAATTATGGAAATAGCCCAAGTTTCCATCAACTGATGAATGGATAAAGAAGAGGTAGTATATACATAAAATGGAATATTAGTCCGTGAAATCTTGCATTTGCAACAATGTGGAAGAACCTAGATAATATGCTAAGTAAAATAAGTTAGAGAAAGACAAATACCATATGATTTCACTCATGTGGACTTTAAGAAACAAAACAAAATGGGCAAAGAGAAATAAAAGAAAGACAAACCAAGAAAGAGACTCTTAACTTATAAAAAACTAAATGGGTAATGGTAGGGATTAAGGAGGGCACTTGTGATGATGAGCGCTGAGTGTTGTATGTTGAATTACTATATTGTATACCTGAAACTAATACTCTGTGTTAACTAACTGGAAATTACATAAAAACTTAAAAAAAAAAATGATGAATCTTTGGTTTTTTGTTTGTTTCTTTTTTCTTTCTTTCTTTTCCTGTTTGTCATTTTAAGTTAATTTGTAACAATCAATATCTCTATAATTGACGGATAATTCAGAGATAGAGCAGATTGGCAGAAATGATTGTAACCCTTGAGACTATGCTCCTCTGGGTTGATATTGTCCCACAGCTATTCTTTGGAGATATCCAAAGAGATCTGCTTGCAGATATTCTAATAGCAGAATCCACTTTTGCTACCACTGAGCTAGGAGTTAATAATGTAAACCATTTTTTTTTAAACATATTTTTCTAGAGAAAAGTGAGGTGGGGGCTGGGGATATGTGTAATCTGTAATTAACTGAGGTTAAAGTAATTTAATTTTGTGCCAGTGGCTAATAGTCGTACTTTGGTGGTACTTGAATTTAAATTCCAAAACCATTATTAAATATTTCTACTGGTTGGAAACACATCCATAATGTTGCAGTCATAAAAATTATTAGGAATTAATAAAAATAGGTTGAACTTTCTATATTGCACCATATATGCTTGACTTTAAACTTGAAATGTGATAGAAAAAAGTCCTCATTTAGGCATTTTATTTTAAAATTTTCTAGTAATCATTTCTTCTAATTTAATTTGTATTTTTTTTCTGAAAATAAATAAAAGAGCCACAAAGATTTCCCCCCTTTGCCTTCTTGACACAAGTGGGTGCAAAGCATGGTTTTTACCTTATATATCAATCATCTTGCTACACTTCTATGTCTCAAAGTTGTTTGATATTATATTGATGAGCTAAATCATCTCAATATTACCTGATAGGCCTTTTATTTTGTCTTTTTGTTTAATATTTCATATTAGAAAAAAAAAAGTATACAGTAAGCCAAGTGACAGAAATTAAGTATTGCGATAAAATGTGGTTTAATTTGTACATACTGTGGGAAGTAAAATGGAAAACCTTGTTAGTTATACATGTGTAACTTAAAGGAAAGTATCTATGCATTAAGTTTTGTATTCAGTTTCAAAAAACTCCAACTACCTTATAATTACAGAAAGAGACACATTTGGTTTAATGGTTAGGAGAACAGAGAGACTTCAGTTTCAATCTTGACTCTACTACCTGGTTTTATTACCTTTCATATGGTTACCCTAAGCTTCAGTATGCTCATATTTTTAAAAAGAGGGCACTAATAAGAATCAAGCAAACAAGTAATGGTTATTACCTATATCCAGACATGTCCAAGGATTGACTTAAACACTAAAGATTATGCTCCTTTTTAACAGTGAGATTAGTAACTATTTTCATTTATATAAAAACCATTTTGAATGTTGATATTAATACATAACTGGTATAGTTATTATGAGTTGTTAGTGAGATAATATTATTCTACAGTGGTTTTCATACTGATAATCTAATAAATATTTTCCAAGCTATATAAGATTAGGAAGTGGAAGATTATATTTTATTTTTCGAAAATTTATTACTCACAATCAGTTTGTCATTCTTTTAATATGAATCAGTTTTGCCCAACAGGAAAAGCCTTACTATTTTCCTTTCTATCCACTCCCAATTCTCTGAGTGTTCACTTTTTGATTAAAATTAAAACTGGATTAAAAGCACAGAAATCACAAGAGGCAGACTCATGAGCTATTCCCTGATGTTTATAAATCTCTGCTTACTTTCCTAATTTTTCTGGGATTTAGAAGAATGTGTGTCTTGTTTCTTTTCCTCAGAACCACTTTTTGGATTGCCTTAAGTGTGCCAAAGAAGCACAGTTTTAGATTAGGGGAGGATATGTGAGAGGGAATAAGAAAACTAAAAATCTTCAAAGCATCTTCTTAATCAACTATCTTCTCCCTTTTTCAGCTAGTGAAAGTAGCAGCAATTTCAATGGTTTGTTAGCATGACTATGATGCATCATAGTCAGTCATTTTCATGGTGATATTTTAGCTTAAATTAATATTGTATTTTAATTACAAATTTTACTTGACTATATTTTTCAATTGATTATCATTATGCTGTATTATAGTGTATAAATAACTTAGTAAATGTAGGGTTTATTGGCCATATGTTTCTGCCTAACAGATAAACAGAATAAGCTGTGTATACATTTGTGGACTACTTGTTAATATACTAATAGGAGTTGTTTCAGTGGTAAACATGACATAATTAATTACCAATGAAGCATAACATACATAAAAGGGGGTAAAACAAGTTAGTAGGCAATTGATCTGACAATGCTTGGGAAGTGAAGGTCACATAGAAGAGTCACAGACTGTGGTCCTATTGACTTATGTAACAGTGAGTGAGCCATCTGGCAGAGACCTAACAGATTAAAACAAATTCTACATTAAGAATTCTTTAGATAAAAAAAAGAGTTCCTCAAAAAGTTAAAAACAGAGCTACCCTATGACTCATCAATTGCACTATTGGGTATTTACCCCAAAGATACAGATGTAGTGAAAAGAAGGGCCATATGCACCCCAATGTTCATAGCAGTAATGTCCACAATGCCCAATTGCTGATTGGAAGAAGCTGAGATGCCCTTCAACAGATCAAGGGATAAAGAAGATGTGGTCCATAGATACAATGGAATATTACTCATCCATCAGAAAGAATGAATGCTTACACTTTGCATGGATATAGATGCAACTGGAAGGGATTATGCTAAGTGAAATAAGTCAAAGACAATAATATATGATTTTACTTATTTGTGGATCATAAGGAAGAGCATGGAGGACATTAGAAGGAAGGGGAAAATGAAGGGGGTGGGAATCAAACCATGAGAGACTATAGACTCTGGGAATCAATCTGAGGGTTTTAGAGGGGAGGGGGTTTGGGTGATGAGTGAGTCCAGTGATGGGAATTAAGGAGAGCATGGACTACATGGAGCATGAGTGTTATATGCAAAAAAATAATCATGAAACACTACATCAAAAACTAATGATGGCAACATAACATAATGAAAAAATTAAAATAAAATAAAATAAAATGTGTAATGGGTACAGTCACCCCTCATTAATCTTAAAAAAAAAAAAAAAGGAGTTAGCTAGGCTAAGAAGGTGCAGGAGAGTTTTGCAAGGATAAAAAATAGCTCAAACTTTCAGAGGCTAGAGACGATCATAATCAAGGAATTGAAAAGAGATCCAGTGGGGGACATGTGAAGAAGTAGCTGTGAGAAAAGAGGGTGAACAAGTAGGCAGTGACCAAACATGAATGATTTCAGAAGTCAGGTGAGTAGTTTGAATTTTATTCTCAGTTCATTGGTTTATAGATCTTTCTTGCTTTTTGGGAAAAAGCAATAAATGATGCCATTTGGCAAGGACAGTCAAGTTTTAGATATCCTGAAACAGTCAAGGAAGAGATTATGTACCCACCAGATGTGCTATTTAAAGAGAAACATAGAAAATGAGTATTTATTAATAATTATATTATATGCTTATTTCATATGGAATTCAAAAAATAAGTCATAGATTTCAAAAAGAGAATGAAATAAACAATTTCTAACAACTGAAGAGGCACGCCATACGGAAGTTACTTGACACTGAGTAAATCATCTCTGAAATTAAGATCAAGAAATAGAAGAGTTTGGCAAGGCTAAGGTGATCAGAGAGTATCTATCTCGATATCCACGACAACTACTTTTAGGTAGAGCACATTAGGTGGCAAACCATTTACATAGACAGTGTAGTGAAGCAGCATATTGTCTGTGGACTCAGGAGTTAACTGCGGGGATCAAAGGCTGGCTTTGTAAATGACTACCTATGAGACTTGAGTTATTTAAACTCCTTTTCTATAAAATGGAGGTAATAATAGCACATATTTCATCCTTGGGTTACTGTGATAATTAGATTAATGGGCATCTGTAAAGATGTTGAACAGTATGTTGAGTATAAGGAGAAGCAGATGTAATTTGAGTTACGACTATTATTTCAGGATCTGAGAGGTACATTAGGTGAACTCACTTTGAAATTATTTATCATATTATCCCTAGCTAATGAATTTTTAAAAAATTCTTAAATACACGTGTATTAAATTCTTGTGGGTTGGGTAACTGGATATACAAATAAGGTCACCATATATTTTATTACCTAAACAGAGACACTTTTTACAAGGAAAGTGGGTGTTAGTAACAATTAGGGTTAAGAATAGTGACAGTAGGACTACCTTCAGTAAACAGGGAAACATCAGAAACAGGTCTGATGCTAAAATTGTTGCTGTAAGAGCCAAAAGTACTTGATCACATCCTTTTAGTAAATTTTACATGAAGTTTTCAATAATGATAATAATGATTGATGACATTTACACAGTCCTTCAATGTTTCATACATATTACGTTTCATTTCCCATAATAACCTCATAAGGCAGGTAGTATTTTTTATCACTGCTTCACAGGTAAGAAAATTGATATATGGTAAATATAAATAAATATCTCCAAAGTCAATGTCATTTAGCTAATTAGCATTGAAGCTAAAATTCGAATGCTGAAGCTTTGTTAGTTTCTCATAGGCCACATTCTTTTTTTAAAAGTTTTTATTTAAATTTCAGTTAGTCAACACAGTGTAATACTAGTTTCAAGTGTACAATTTTGTGACTCAACACTTACATACAACATTTCACTCATATGTGCAATTTAAAAAAGAGAACAAATGAGCATAGAGAAAAAGAGAGAGAGAGGTAAACCACATTCTTAAATGGTATGCCATAGGCTCTTGAAGGATTTTATCAGGAGGATGACAAGACCATATTTATGTTTTATAAAACCAATCTAGTTCTAAAGAAGAGAAAAACTGGAGGGATAAAGAACTGACATAGACAGAAGAGTTACAATATTGTTGAGGGAATTATGGCAGGTCTAGAGTGGATAAGTGGAGAGAAAGTGAAGTAGTACAATTAATATGGATTTAGTATTAAATCCACATTAGTGGAAAGGAAGAGAAAGGAGAGGGAGTGTGGCTGGCCTCTTAGAATCCCTTAGAAAAATGTGTGCATAGGATTACCATCCATTCATTGATTATCAGTGGTAGATATTTTCTCTTTTCCTCCCGAAATATGTGAACTTAGATTTAGTGAGGTATTAACTAGAGAAATGAATGTTCTTATTATCATAATTATTCTAGGAAGAAGAAATTTTAGAGTAATCAATTTTGAAGCTTCAGATTATGAAATATGCTAAAAATGTTATAAAAACTTGAATTTTAAGTAATTATGTAACAATTGCTTTCACTTGCTTGATTATATATTGTTCTTTTACATATATAAATAAAGATATTTTAGGGAAAAACAGATATTTTTAAATTTTTTTATAATAATTGTTTTCTCATTTTTAATATATTTATTTTTAAATAGGAATGAAAGATGTTAATTTAAAAAAAACTTTCTTGATTTCAATTTATTTTAGCAGCCACTTATAACAATTTCAAATTTTAAGTTTAATAACAGGTCTTCTTCTTTTCTCAAGGAGATTTAAAACCTGGTATTATGGGTTGAATTATGTCCCTTCAAAATTCGTTAGTTGAAGTCCTAACCCTGGGTAGTGCAGAATGTGATCTTATTTGGAAATGAGATTGTTGCAAATGTAATTAGTTAAGATGAAGTCATTAAGGTGTTCTGGAATGCTATATGACCAGTGTCCTTATGAAAAGGGGAAATTTGGAGATGGAGACACACACAAAGAGAACAGCTTGTGAAGATAAAGGCAGAAATTGCGCTATTTCTACAAGCCAAAGAACACGAAAGATTGCCAGTGAACTACCATAAGCTAGGTAAGAGGCAAGGAACAGGTCTTTCCTCGCATTCCTCACAGGCACCAACCCTGTTAATACCTTAATTCTGGGCTACTAGCCTCCACAACTGAGAATACATTTTTCTTGTTTATTCACAGTCTGTGGCACTTAGTCATGGCAGCCTTAGCACCTAATTCACCTGGATATATATCTATATCTATATATCATCTATATCTGTATCTATCTATATCTACATATTTAACACGTTTATATGGTGGTTTTAAAAATATTAGTCAATTAAAATATTAATTTTGGGTTTCCTCTATATTACAATTTGTAACATTGCTTCTCTTTTCTATTTATATATTAGCTAGATGAAATATAATAGTACAACTCTAAGTTTCATACTGAATATGACAATGCTTTTCAAATATTAAAAGTTAAAATTCTGAAACTACCTTGGGACAATCCATCATTATTAAAGCAGTTATAACTAGCCAGCCATGTGGCTTGAAGCAATAGCTTAACCCTTCTGGGTCTCAATTTCTTCATAAAGTATAATGTAGTCTTTGAAGTAAATGATCTCTGTAGATCTTTCTAATTATAAATTCTGTAATTTATAATATTTTTAGGGATCTTTACAAGTTATGAAGTTAAATATACTCTGTAACCTATTTTAGTTCTTCTCAATTTGATGTGTATAAGAATTACTTGAAATTCTTATCATAATGCAGATTCTAACTCACTAAATCTGGTGTGGTCCTGAGATTCTTCAATTCTAACAAGTTCTAGGTGATACCCATGCTGCTGATTCTAGACTACATTTGTGTACCAAAGATTTTTAACCTCCCCAGGGTTATTAGATGAATTGTAATCTCTACCTTCATCTAGGTTGTTATCATTAATGACAATAGTATCAAGATTTTCATCTTTTTAAAAAGCCTAGAATCAAAATTCCTTGGTCTACTCATTTGTAATTATGCTAACAATAAAATAATAAATAATAAAAGTAATAATTATTAACCACTTATTGACTATTTATTATGTTCTAAGCAGAGTAACCTGGGTGATGGTATCGTTGCTAGAGTGGTTGAATTGGGATCTAACCACATTTTAACTATAGGTCTCCCCTCTTGAATCACTGCATTGACAACCGCCTTGTGTCCATGTGTGAGTATACACATGCGTGCATGTATTCATACATGCTTACATGATTGTATGTGTGTGTGTGTGTGTGTGTATGTATGTACTCTTCCTTTGAAATGATTTCAGATACCCTGAAAAATTTCAAAATTTAGGAACTGTTTTTTCTTGGTTGCTCATCTTTAATTTCAATGAACTTACGATGTGCATCTCTAACTTTTTAATTTCTTCTTATGACTTTAGCCTCTGCTTCCTGCTTCCTTGTTCCCTCATAATTCCAGATTTACCAACCAGGCACCACAGTCAATTAAATTCTACCCTTTGTACCAATCATAAATTGCTAAATGCATTGGCCCCTCCATGCTCATCAGGTCCATCTATGTTTTACAGTCCATCCTCCCTAATTCTTCAGTTATTGTTTCCATGCTTTTATAGCAATCATTCCACAGAAGTCTCACAAAACACAGGTTCATTGGACCTATTTCAGATCCAAGTATCTTACTCATAAAAAGTATAAAAATTATTCCATTTACCTCTTTCTCATTTGAAAAATTTTACACTATTTTTAAGTAAAATGTAGATCAAATAAATCAGTCAATAATACAGGACACATTGATTTTTTTAAATATATGTGGAATATAAAGGAATATGTCCAAAATCTTGCACTTCATTTAAAAAATGAACTATATACATATGCCAGTAGGTAACAGTTTAACTATACTTTCACATCATTGAACCACACCTGGGATTACCAAATTCAATTATTATCACCACATAGGCAGAAATTTACACAAGAATATCAAATTCAAGTACAACAATGAAAATGAGTAAATTATTTATACATTCAATAGCAAGAGTGAATCCTTCAAACATAAGATGGAACAAAGTAAGCAAGACAAAAAATTATCTATACTATGTGATTGTTTTTATTTAATGTTCATAAACAATCCAACTCACCTATTTTTAGAAGTAGGATAACTATTACCATTAGAGGCATAGTAGATGGAAGATGGTACATTTGCTACTCAAATTCATAAAATTTCATAGAGTTTCATTCTTCTGTCTGTTGTGCTTTTCTGTATGAATAAGTGTTTAAATTGAAAGTATTTTCAAAAAAGGGGAAATGTTTACCATTACAAAAGTTAGAAGTTGGTAAGTTTGAATGTTAGCAGGTTATTTTCTAAATTTTTTAAATACTTTAATATTTTAGGCAAAAATATTGAGCAAAACCATATTTTATTTGCTTCATTTAGTCTTATGTCACATTTGTTAATATAATATTAGTTGATGAAGACAATATGTAATGCAGGATTCATAATCAGCTAACCATTGTAATAATTCCATTGGAAATAACTCCTAATCTTCTGACTGAGCATCACTAGATAAGGTCTGGTGGTTACAGAGGTTTGGACCCTTGGTGAATGTTTAAGGTCAAGTAACTGCTGGTTCCTTTCTCTTCTTTCTCCTCTGGTTGACAGGGTGGGTTCTGGGTGCACTTGAGAATACAGGATTGTGTCCTTTCCTTGGGCTGAGGACTGAACATCATTTCATCATTCTGAACTATCTTCTTTACCCTATTGTCTTGTTTGTTGCTTATTCTGTTACGAACAATCTTGGCTGCTGCAACAATGCTACTTTTTATTTTTTTCATCTTATCTTTTTCGTTATCTGCAGCTTTCCTTTTGCTTTATCACAAAACTTTAGTCTCCTCCTCCTCCTTCCTCTTCTTTCTCTTTTTCTGCCTCTCTCTCCCCCCCACTTCTTTCCTTCTGAATCTAAGTGTTTTCTATATCAATATGAAATATGAATAAAATTTGGAACTCTGTGTGTGTGCATTAACTAAAATTGCCAATAACAGCTCATATTTTTAAAGTTTAAAAGATAGTGTGGTAGGGTGCCTGGATGGCTCAGTGGGTTAAGACTCTGCCTTCGGCTCAGGTCATGATTTCATGGTCCTGGGATCAAGCCCCACATAGGCCTCTCTGCTCAGCGGGGAGCCTGCTTCCCCCTCTCTTTCTCTGCCTGCCTCTCTGCCTACTTGTGATTGCTGTCAAATAAATAAATAAAATCTTTAAAAAAAAGATAGTCTGGTAAAATTAATAATTCAGTTAATGAGGTAATGATAAATTGAGGCATAGTCTGTAGATTGCAAAGGTAAGAACACATGCAGAGATTTGGTGCACAAGTCATTTATTTTTCAAATATCAACCTTTAATTAATTTCAGGTCTCAAATGAATCAGCCCCTCCAATCCTGAATTAACACAACTACTGTCAAAAATTAAATTTTTTTAATAAATTGTGTTGAAAAGAAATATGTAATTACTACCTTTAGCTCTTCCTATACTCTTATTTTATTTTATTTTATTTTATTTTATTTTTTCAGTGTTCCAAGATTCATTGTTTATGTACCACGCCCAGTGCTCCATGCAATACGTGCCCTCCTTAATACCCACCACCAGGATCACCCTTCCCCTACCCCCCTCCCTTCCAAAACCCTCAGTTTGTTTCTCAGAGTCCACAGTCTCTCATGCTTATACTCTTTAGGAATCTCAAAAGTTCTGCTAGATAAAATTGTGTTGTTTCCTTATTATTTTAACCTGGATATTTTTTTTTTTCAAGCAGTCTTTGAGCTTCTTTTCTAATCCACCTTGTTGCTTGGTTTGATATTTAAATGTGAATATGTCTTAATAGCACTTAGATTATGTCTCTTATACAATAAGAGCTCTAAAAGGAATATTTATGTTTTTCTTGTCTATTACTAAAATTCTTATGTAAGTTGGAAAACATTACTTTTGCTCTCATTATTAAACAGGAATATAACAATTTAAAAAATATGACAGTAATAATTTCTAAACTGCTAAAGCCAATCTGTAAAGAGTAGTTTCATGATGGGGAGTAAAAAGAAATTATATGTATCTGGGATATTTTGTTGCTGCCAGAAAGCAAGTATGCTTACAAGAAAATCAAGAGAGAGTTCTAAGTTACCAAAAAGCCAAGGTAAGTTATATTTATGTATTGTAGTCTTTCAAGGGAAAAAAGAATATTATTTAATGAGTAAACCTGGCAATCTCTAAAATGAAAAGGTAATATGGTAAGACCTACAGCATTCGTTGGCTTTGGTGGCCACTTATCATTATCCATGTAGAAATGAGCAGAAAATAATCCAATAATTAGTCAAAAAATGATGAAATAATCTAGTGCTTAGAAGAAAGCTAAATCCAAAGATAACCTCCTATTTCCTAAGAGAGTGTAGATGACACTTCTAATTATGAAAAAGTGTTTTAAAAAAGAACAGATTAGGTCAAATAATGAATATAACACAATGGATTAGATACTATTATAAATGCAAATATGAAGTAATTTTTTTATTCTGGGAAAGACCTATGTTTCAGATATTGAAATTCATAAGATAATCTCAGATATCATAATATTGTATAAAGGTGAAATTCTATTTTAAAAATGATCTCGTGGCTGGTAGATTGGTACAGTATTAATTTATAAGATTCATTCACTCACTAATAAACAAAGTAACAATAATTATGAGTATAATTTCTGTACACAAAACCCACCTAACTGTGAAATAATCTATTTAGAATGTAGTCCAGTTGGGGCAGCACCTGGGTGGCTCAGCCGATTAATAGCAACCGACTCTTGATTTTGACACAGGTCTTGATCTCAGGGTTGTGAGATGATGCTCCTCACTCAGTGGGCGGTCTGCTTGAGATTCTTTCTCTTTCTCCCTCTGCCCTTCCCCCAATTCATGCTCTCTTTCTAAAATAAAAATAAATCTTTAAATAAAGAAAATGTAGTCTGGTTAGTAAGAAAAGTCTTCTTTGAAAAAAGGGGTGTTATTGTTTTTCAATTGTTTTCTTTCAATTCATGAAAAAAATCATTTTTCTATTCTCAAAAAAGAATTCAGAATACCAGTGAACACCAGTGAACAGTGATAAAAATCCTGGGTCCCGATATTTTTCAACATCATTTATTTTTCAAATATACTGTTATTTGCCAAGCTGGTGAAATGTCCAAATTTCAGTCATTTGCTTTTACTTAGCACATCCTCTTTATGGGCCATTCCATACTTGCAAACCCTGCTGCATAGGGTGATTTAAACAAGGATATTTTCTATCAGATGATTCTGCCACTTTGGCCATAGCTTATTGGTTCAAAAGTGGGGTGCAATGAATTCAAGCACAGCTACAGATTTGCAAAATTAATGTGATATAGGACTGAAACAAGCATGTAAAAGGATTAAAGAATGAACAATTTGAATTGTGATAGAAATTAGAGAAGAAAAGGATTTATATCAAATAATCCTGATCTCAGCAAAGACTAAGCTCAATTTATAAGCAGATGATTGTGGTGGAAGTAGATACTAGAATCCCAGAATTTTGAGAAGTAAAGGGGAGAGAGTTGTTGATGACACAGGAAAAAGGAGTGCATATTGTAAAAGCAGGTTTTTTTTAAATTTTTATGTATTTATTTGACAGACAGAGATCACAAGTAGGCAAAGAGGCAGGCAGAGAGAGAGATGGAGAAGCAGGATCCCTGCTGAACAGAGAGCTTGATGCGGGGATCTATCCCAGGACCCTGGGATCATGACCTGAGCTAGAGACAGAGGCTTTAACCCACTGAGCCACCTAGGCGCCCAGCAGGGTTTTGAATGTAGCAGTAGGGGTAGAATGAAGAACACAGAGATAAGTTTCTGCAGC
The DNA here is from genome assembly GCF_002288905.1 of Enhydra lutris kenyoni. Classification (NCBI taxonomy): domain Eukaryota; kingdom Metazoa; phylum Chordata; class Mammalia; order Carnivora; family Mustelidae; genus Enhydra; species Enhydra lutris. The sequence goes on along the minus strand of NW_019154086.1, from coordinate 78,402,443 downwards.
AGGAGAGTCATTTCTATTTAGTAGGTAGACTTTATAAAGGAGTGAAAGTAACAATATACAGAGAGTATTTTTACCCTTTGAAGTTTCAGCCTTTTCATTTTTCATTTTATATTTATATATATATATATATATATATATATATATATATATATATATATATATATATATATTATTTGAGAGAGAGAGAGAGAGCACACAAATAGGGGGAAGGACAGAGGCAGCAAATCTCACACTCCCCCCTGAGCATGGAGCCTGACTCAGGACTCCATCTCATAACCCTGAGATCATGACCTGAGCCGAAATCAAGAGTTGGCCACCTAACTGACTGAGCCACCCAGGGACCCCTAGCCTTTTCTTTAAATACGGCTATAATCTACTTTCTATGCTTTAGCAAATTTAGACATCTCATTCTAACATTTTATTTTATTTTTATATTTTTTCACTCTCACTTTTTAGATTATGATAATTCCTTCTTCAAGAATGTCCATTTGGGGGACTCCTGGGTGGCTCAGTTGGTTAGGCGGCTGCCTTCGGCTCAGGTCATGATCCCAGGGTCCTGGGATCGAGTCCCACATCGGGCTCCTTGCTCGGCAGGGAGCCTGCTTCTCCCTCTGCCTCTGCCTGCCTCTCTGTCTGCCTGTGCTCGCTCGCTCTCTCTCCCTCTGACCCCAAAAAAAAAAAAAAAAAAAAAAAAATCTTTAAAAAAAAAAAAAAAAGAAAGGCCTTTTGGATCATCTGTATATTTTTTCTTGTATCCATTACTTTTGGCCTATATCTGATAACATATTCATCAATTTTTCTGAAACTGACGGCCATCAATCTTTATTCTTACTTTATAGGTTTTTTTTTCCATTTTTTTTAATTTAAATTTAATTTTTTATAAACATATATTTTTATCCCCAGGGGTACAGGTCTGTGAATCGCCAGGTTTACACACTTCACAGCACTCACCATAGCACATACCCTCCCGAATGTCCATAACCACACCCCCCCTCCCAATCCCCCTCCCCCCATCAACCCTCAGTTTGTTTTGTGAGATTAAGAGTCACTATGGTTTGTCTCCCTCCCAATCCCATCTTGTTTCATTTACTCTTCTCCTACCCCCTTAACTCCCCATGTTGCATCTCCTCTCCCTCATATCAGGGAGATCATATGATAGTTGTCTTTCTCCGATTGACTTATTTCGCTAAGCATGATACCCTCTAGTTCCATCCACGTCGTCACAAATGGCAAGATTTCATTTCTTTTGATGGCTGCATAGTATTCCATTGTGTATATATACCACTTCTTCTTTATCCATTCGTCTGTTGATGGACATCGAGGTTCTTTCCACAGTTTGGCTATTGTAGACATTGCTGCTATAAACATTCAGGTGCACGTGCCCCTTTGGATGACTACGTTTGTATCTTTAGGGTAAATACCCAGCAGTGCAATTGCTGGGTCATAGGGTAGTTCTATTTTCAACCTTTTGAGGAACCTCCATGCTGTTTTCCAGAGTGGCTGCACCAGCTTGCATTCCCACCAACAGTGTAGGAGGGTTCCCCTTTCTCCACATGCTCGCCAGCATCTGTCATTTCCTGACTTGTTAATTTTAGCCATTCTGACTGGTGTGAGGTGATATCTCATTGTGGTTTTGATTTGTATTTCCCTGATGCCGAGTGATATGGAGCACTTTTTCAAGTGTCTGTTGGCCATCTGGATGTCTTCTTTGCAGAAATGTCTGTTCATGTCTTCTGCGCATTTCTTGATTGGATTATTTGTTCTTTGGTTGTTGAGTTTGCTAAGTTCTTTATAGATTTTAGACACTAGCCCTTGATCTGATATGTCATTTGCAAATATCTTCTCCCATTCTGTCAGTTGTCTTTTGGTTTAGTTAACTGTTTGCTGTGCAAAAGCTTTTGATCTTGATAAAATCCCAATAGTTCATTTTTGCCCTTGCTTCCCTTGCCTTTGGCGATGTTCCTAGGAAGATGTTGCTGCGGCTGAGGTCGAAGAGGTTGCAGCCTGTGTTCTCCTCAAGGATTTTGATGGATTCCTTTCTCACATTGAGATCCTTCATCCATTTCGACTCTACTTTCGTGTGTGGTGTAAGGAAATGATCCAATTTCATTTTTCTGCATGTGGCTGTCCAATTTTCCCAACACCATTTATTGAAGAGGCTGTCTTTTTTCCATTGGACATTCTTTCCTGTTTTGTCGAAGATTAGTTGACCATAGAATTGAGGGTCTATTTCTGGGCTCTCTATTCTGTTCCATTGATCCATGTGTCTGTTTTTGCGCCAGTATCATGCTGTCTTGATGATGACAGCTTTGTAATAGAGCTTGAAGTCCGGAATTGTGATGCCACCAACTTTGGCTTTCTTTTTCAATATTGCTTTGGCTATTCGAGGTCTTTTCTGGTTCCATATAAATTTTAGGATTATTTGTTCCATTTCTTTGAAAAAAATGGATGGTACTTTGATAGGAATTGCATTAAATGTGTAGATTGCTTTAGGTAGCATAGACATTTTCACAATATTTATTCTTCCAATCCAGGAGCATGGAACATTTTTCCATTTCTTTGTGTCTTCCTCAATTTCTTTCATGAGTACTTTATAGTTTTCTGAGTATAGATTCTTAGTCTCTTTGGTTAGGTTTATTCCTAGGTATCTTATAGTTTTGGGTGCAAGTGTAAATGGGATGGACTCCTTAATTTCTCTTTCTTCTGTCTTGTTGTTGGTGTAGAGAAGTGCAACTGATTTCTTTGCATTGATTTTATATCCTGACACTTGACTGAATTCCTGTACAAGTTCTAGCAGTTTTGGAGTGGAGTCTTTTGGGTTTTCCACATATAGTATCTTATCATCTGTGAAGAGTGATAGTTTGACTTCTTCTTTGCCGATTTGGATGCCTTTAATTTCCTTTTGTTGTCTGATTGCTGAGGCTAGGTCTTCTAGTACTATGTTGAATAGCAGTGGTGATAACGGACATCCCTGCCGTGTTCCTGACCTTAGCGGAAAAGCTTTCAGTTTTTCTCCATTGAGAATGATATTTGCGGTGGGTTTTTCATAGATGGCTTTGATAATATTGAGGTATGTGCACCCTATATCTACACTTTGAAGAGTTTTGATCAGGAAGGGATGCTGTACTTTGTCAAATGCTTTTTCAGCATCTATGGAGAGTATCATATGGTTCTTGTTCTTTTTTTTATTGATGTGTTGTATCACATTGATTGATTTGCGGATGTTGAACCAACCTTGAAGCCCTGGAATAAATCCCACTTGGTCGTGGTGAATAATCCTTTTAATGTACTGTTGAATCCTATTGGCTAGTATTTTGTTGAGAATATTTGCATCTGTGTTCATCAAGGATATTGGTCTGTAGTTCTCTTTTTTGATGGGATCCTTGTCTGGTTTGGGGATCAAGGTGATGCTGGCCTCATAAAATGAGTTTGGAAGTTTTCCTTCCATTTCTATTTTTTGGAACAGTTTCAGGAGAATAGGAATTAGTTCTTCTTTAAATGTTTGGTAGAATTCCCCCGGGAAGCCGTCTGGCCCTGGGCTTTTGTTTGTTTGGAGATTTTTGATAACTGTTTAAATCTCCTTAATAGTTATGGGTCTGTTCAGGCTTTCTATTTCTTCCTGGTTCAGTTGTGGTAGTTCGTATGTCTCTAGGAATGCATCCATTTCTTCCAGATTGTCAAATTTATTGGCGTAGAGTTGCTCATAGTATGTTCTTATAATTGTCTGTATTTCTTTGGTGTTCATTGTGATCTCTCCTCCTTCATTCATGATTTTATTTATTTGGGTCCTTTCTCTTTTTTTTTTTTTTTTGATAAGTCTGGCCAGGGGCTTATCAATCTTATTAATTCTTTCAAAGAACCAGCTCCTAGTTTCGTTGATTTGTTCTATTGCTTTTTTGGTTTCTATTTCATTGATTTCTGCTCTGATCTTTATGATTTCTCTTCTCCTGCTGGGTTTAGGGTTTCTTTCTTGTTCTTTCTCCAGCTCCTTTAGGTGTAGGGTTAGGTTGTGTACCTGAGACCTTTCTTGTTTCTCAAGAAAGGCTTGTACCACTATATATTTTCCTCTCAGGACTGCCTTTGTTGTGTCCCACAGATTTTGAACCATTGTGTTTTCATTATCATTTGTTTCCATGAATTTTTTCAATTCTTCTTTAATTTCCTGGTTGACCCATTCATTCATTAGAAGGATGCTGTTTAGTCTCCATGTATTTGGGTTTTTTCCAAATTTCCTCTTGTGATTGAGGTCTAGCTTCAGAGCATTGTGGTCTGAAAATATGCAGGGAATGATCCCAATCTTTTGATACCAGTTGAGACCTGATTTAGGACCGAGGATGTTATCTATTCTGGAGAATGTTCCATGTGCACTAGAGAAGAATGTGTATTCTGTTGCTTTGGGATGAAATGTTCTGAATATATCTGTGATGTCCATCTGGTCCAGTGTGTCATTTAAGGCCTTGATTTCCTTGTTGATCTTTTGCTTGGATGATCTGTCCATTTCAGTGAGGGGAGTGTTAAAGTCCCCTACTATTATTGTATTATTGTTGATGTGTTTCTTTGATTTTGTTATTAATTGGTTTATATAGTTGGCTGCTCCCACCTATATAGTTGGGGCATAGATATTTAAAATTGTTAGATCTTCTTGTTGGACAGATCCTTTGAGTATGATATAGTGTCCTTCCTCATGTCTTATTATAGTCTTTGGCTTAAAATCCAATTGATCTGATATAAGGATTGCCACTCCTGCTTTCTTCTGATGTCCATTAGCATGGTAAATTCTTTTCCACCCCCTCACTTTAAATCTGGAGGTGTCTTTGGGTCTAAAATGAGTTTCTTGTAGGCAACATATAGATGGGTTTTGTTTTTTTATCCATTCTGATACCCTGTGTCTTTTGATTGGGGCATTTAGCCCATTAACATTCAGGGTAACTATTGACAGATATGAATTTAGTGCCATTGTATTGCCTGTAAGGTGACTGTTATTGTATATTGTCTCTGTTCCTTTCTGATCTAATAGTTTTAGGGTGTCTCTTTGCTTAGAGGACCCCTTTCAACATTTCCTGTAGAGCTGGTTTGGTGTTTGCAAATTCTTTCAGTTTTTGTTTGTCCTGGAAGCTTTTAATCTCTCCTTCTATTTTCAATGATAGCCTAGCTGGATATAGTATTCTTGGCTGCATGTTTTTCTCGCTTAGTGCTCTGAATATATCATGCCAGCTCTTTCTGGCCTGCTAGGTCTCTGTGGATGAGTCTGCTGCCAATCTAATATTTTTACCATTGTACGTTACAGACTTCTTTTCCCGGGCTGCTTTCAGGATTTTCTCTTTGTCACTAAGACTTGTAAATTTTACTATTAGGTGACGGGGTGTGGACCTACTCTTATTGATTTTGAGGGGGGGTTCTCTGAACTTCCTGGATTTTGATGCTTGTTCCCTTTGCCATATTGGGAAAATTCTATCCAATAATTCTCTCCAATATACCTTCTGCTCCCCTCTCTCTTTCTTCTTCTTATGGAATCCCAATTATCCTAATGTTGTTTCGTCTTATGGTGTCACTTATCTCTCAAATTCTCCCCTCGTAGTCCAGTAGCTGTTTGTCCCTCTTTTGCTCAGCTTCTTTATTCTCTATCATTTGGTCTTCTATATCGCTAATTCTTTCTTCTGCCTCATTTATCCTACCAGTGAGAGCCTCCATTATTGATTGCACCTCATTAAAAGCTTTTTTGATTTCAACTTGGTTAGATTTTAGTTCTTTTATTTCTCCAGAAAGGGCTTTTATATCTCCCGAGAGGGTTTCTCTAATATCTTCCATGCCTTTTTCGAGCCCGGCTAGAACCTTGAGAATCGTCTTTCTGAACTCTAGATCTGACATATTACCAATGTCTGTATTGATTAGGTCCCTAGCCTTTGGTACTGCCTCTTGTTCTTTTTTTTGTGGTGAATTTTTCCGCCTTGTCATTTTGTCCAGATAAGAGTATATGAAGGAGCAAGTAAAATACTAAAAGGGTGGCAACAACCCCAGGAAAATATGCTTTAGCCAAATCAGAGGAGATCCCAAATCGTGAGGAGGTAGAAAGCGGATAAAAAGGTTCAGAAAAAAAAAAAAAAAAGAAACAAACAAAAAATGTAAACCAATAAAGACAAAATATAAAAAGGAAAAAAATATATATATATATATTAGATAAAGTGGTTAAAAAACGTTAAAAAAGAAAAGGGTAAAAGTTAAAAAAATTTAGCAGAAGAAGAGAAAAAAAAATTGAAAAAGAAAAAAAAAATTAAATTAACTGCAAGGCTAAAGAATCATGGAGAGAAAGCCATGAGTTCCGTGCTTTGCTTTCTCCTCCTCTGGAATTCCGAAGCTCTCCTTGGAATTGAAATTGCACTCCTTGGTAGGTGAACTTGGTCATGGCTGGGTTTCTTGTTGATCTTCTGGGGGAGGGGCCTGTTGTAGTGATTCTCAATTGTCTTTGCCCCAGGCGGAGTTGCACCGCCCTTACCGGGGCCGGTCTGAGTAATCCGCTAGGGTTTGCTTTCGGGAGCTTTTGTTCCCTGAGCGCTTTCCATAGAGTTCCGGAGGACAGGAATGAAGATGGTGGCCTCCCGGTCTCTGGCCCAGAGAAGCCAAGAGCCCGGGGCCCCACTCCTCAGTGCGCCCTCAGAGAACAGCGCCCAATTACTCCGTCACCCTGGCCTCCAGCCGCGCTCCGAGCTGACCGAGCCTGCGACCGGTTCAAGGTAACCCCAAGCTTAGAGCTCACTCCTCGGCTCTGTCTCTGTAGCCGGCTTCCCCGTTCTAATACCTGTAAGCTCTGTGACACTCAGGCACCCCCGATCCTTCTGTGACCCTGCGGGACCTGAGGCCATGCTGACCCCGCGTGGGCTTCACCCCGGTTAAGCCTCTGGAGCGATGTCCCTCAGTGGAACAGACTTTTAAAAGTCCTGATTTTGTGCTCTGTTACTCCGCCGCTTGCCGGGAGCCGGCCCCTCCCCCCGTGGTCTATCTTCCCATCGCTTTGGATTCACTTCTCCGCCAGTCCTACCTTTCAGAAAGTGGTTGATTTTCTGTTTCTAGAATTGCTGTTCTTCTTCTCTTCGATCTCCCGTTGGATTTGTAGGTGTTTGCAATCTTTAGATAAGCTATCTAGCTGATCTCCTGCTACCTGAAGTAGTCTCAGCCTGCTACTTCTCCACCATCTTGACTCCTCCCCCCCATACTTTATAGTTTTGATGGATATTCATCAAATGTAAGCTCGTTGAGAGGAACACTTTTCTTTTTTTATCATTTTCTCCAATACTTCAGAACACAAATATAAACTTTAAGTATATTTTGTTCACATTCAGTGATCAAATAAATGATTTAATATTAAGATGTTTATTAAAGTTAAGTTGCCTATAACATCAATGAAAATTGCATACCTATCTACATTAATATCATGAAGAAATTCAAGGTGAAATTGTTTACAGGTAAAGGAATTAGTTATTGGAGAGGAGGTATAAAATTTTCTGGGAGAAATTCATATTGCTGATAAAAGTAGTCTAAGAAATTTGGCACAATAATTAAGATTCTGCATGGTTGCAAAGAAAAGCATTCTACTTAGATTTAAGATAAGAAATGGAATAAACCATAATTATTAATAGCTATGTAATTTTCAAATTGAAATTATTTTCATTTTGAAATATTTTTATTATAAGCAGTGGCACTTGCTCATTGTTTAAAATAAAAGCCGAATAATGTTAAGTTTATATGTTAAGTGTAGATATATCTATATATACATATGATATACATGTGGTATATTTGCTTATGAGTGTAGGCGAAATTATGTTCCATCCCAAAATTTCCAAACCCGAATCACTGAAACACATTAGTTACATATCAGAAGGGATTTTTTTTTTTTTACATGAATTAAATCTGCAAATTAGCTGACCATTAAGTAGGTATATTATCTTGGATTATCCATGACCTCTATGTAACCACAGGGGTCCTTAAAAATGGAAGAGGTAGAAGAATCAGACAGAGAGACACTGCAGAAGAGAAGCAGCAGAAAGGGAGGTCAGTGAGATGTGAAGCATAACAGAATTTGATGCAGTTTTGCAGTTCTGAGATGAAGAGGGCTATCACCCAGGGAATGCAGGTAGCATTTCAGATACTGAAATTCAAAATTTCAAAGAAATCCCAGGCAAAGGTCAGCAAAAACAAAAACAAAAACAAAAACAAAAACAAAAACAAAACAAAACAGGACATCAATTTTACAATAGCTTAGGACTGAATTTGGTCAACAATCTGCATTAACCTGGAAGCATATTCTCCTCCGGAGCCTCCAGAAAGGAACATAGCCCTGTGGACGCCTTGATTTCTGTCTTGGGAGACCAAGGTAAATCCTAGCTGAGCCCACTGGACTTCTAGAAATGTAAGATATTAAGTGAGTGTTGTTTAAGCCACTAACTTTGTGGTAGTTTGTAATGGCAGCAATAGAAAACAGCTTTTAGATTTAGATCTAAATATTTTTACAGTTTGAAAAATAAAGTTATAACATTCTTGTGCTCTATTTTCTTATCATGAAGTTTAAACTACAGAGATGGCAGTCCCCTATGATCAAGTTGTTCAGCCTGCCTGATTATGGCTTTGGAATATGGTACAAACAGTTTTTAAGTGGAAAATATGAATCTAAACAGATTAAGTACTACAAAGCTCTGACAGGATTGTTGAACATCATATAAAATGCTGACTATTTTGTACTTTTAATTTTCAAACAATATCCGTATACTTATTCTTGCTAAATGCCAAATTGTGGGCAAAAATAATGCAATTTTTTGAATGAAATCTAAGCAATATCTACTCATTTTCCAAGAATGCTTCCTTCTTTTTATCTTATTTCTTCTTCATTTTTTCCTTCAGTGAATACCTTATTCACCTTGGTTTTTCATTTGCTGTTTTTGTATTTAACATGTTTAAAATTTTATGTTACAAATGTTTGTGGGTTTTGCTGGGAAGGTAGTATAAAATACAAAAACAAATCATATATATATAGTGGTCCCTTTTAAAAGAAAGCTTTTATGACATGGTGAGATCTACAAATGTTCAACAAATATTCACTTCTGCTGCATCAGCATATTTCAAGAAGTCAGGTAGAACCATATACTTCAGACTAAACTGAGTATAAAAGGAAAGAAATCACTTAAGGCACAGGCGTCAGAGTAGTGACTCTTTCCAATACAAAAAGATAGAAATAGTAGCTAGTCAATGGATTTCATAAAATGAATACACAGCCCAGAGAAGTAGAATTTATCAGTGGTTGTATTCTCAGGTCACAATTGTCAAGGAGTTCTCTTAACATTTGTCATTCCCTACAGTGAGTGTACTATTTTTGTGAAAAACAAAACTGCCCCAAATTAAATTTAAAACATAATTTTTAGAACATAGTACATGATTGAAAAATATTTGTGAATTGAAAGATCAGTTTTTATTATATACATTTAAGAAAAAAAAAGAAAAACACTAGTCTCAGAGAAAGAATACTTCATTGAATCATATTAATCTACAACTGTCTAAAAATGCTGTATTACTTCCTTAAGCATACAATTTGCTGTGCTGGAAGCAAACCACACTATTGTAATACATGTCTTATATTTCCTTGAATTTAATACAGTTAACATATGTTAAAATGACCCTAAATATTTTTGAATGACTAATATAATAATTTTTTCTGGAGACATGCTTATACATTGTCACAGTACATGGACTGTGAAACATCCATATATTTGAGTTGTCATCAGAAGTCTTTGAAAGTTTCCAACTTCCAAATCTCCCAATGACTTCAGATGTGTTTGTCACAGTGAAAAACAGTCTCCTTGCCATTATTTTGTACATAAAAATAAATTAATATTTAACTAATGCTACAATGAGTCAAACTTGGGATATTTAGTTTCTATAAACAATCTTCAAGTCCTTGCTTTTTTTTCTTTCTTCTTCACTTATTTCTTTACCCTCTATGATGTTGTAATGAGATATAGATTTGATAGAGCAAGATATCATGAAGAGATATTATAGAGAAATATGATGTAATAAGAATTAAAATAGAGCATTTGTCCTAGCTGTAAGTGTCATAAAAAGTATCCATGAAGAAGCGATGGTTGGCTATAAGGGTATAAAAAATGAGTAAAATTTTATCAGGCAAAATAAAGAGAGCCTAATCAAGATATTAGAAGCATGAGATCTTGTGAAAGATAAGTATGATTTTTTCTTTCTCAGATCTGAGAAAAGAAAAGTGTGGCTGAAGCACAAAGGGTACTTGATAAGGTAGGGTGAGAACTCTATACAGGCTTTTATGAAATTTTTAAATGATTTTGTTTTAAAAAAATAAATGGAAACCATGTAAGAATTTGAAACCATGGGAACAACATAATTAGGTTTATAAAGGTGAAATACTGTCTACTTGGGTAGACCACTGACTTGGAGATTAGGACCTTCTTTATTTCTTATTACCAAACTTTTTTTTATATTTCAGCTTTAAGTGCACTAAACAAAACTCATTTATTTTCTTTCTCTCATTTTTGTGGCTCATGCAGTGAAAGCTTGGAGACTGCCATACATGTTATATTGTTTTTGTATACCATGTAACAGACTACCATAAAATTTGCAGCTTAAAATAATGCACATGTATTATCTTAGAGTTTCTGTGGGTCAGAATTTCAGACAACATTTAACTATGCTCTCTGTAGAGTGTCTTCCGCAGCTGCAATCTAGGTGTTGGCAAGGTCTGGTTTCTCATTTGGAGAACAGTCTAGGAAAGCTTCTGCTTTCCCACTTTTGTGGCTATTGGCAGAATTCAGTTCATTGTGATTGTAAGATTCATGACAGCTTCCTTTTTGCCAACAAAGAAAGAGAGGGAGACTAGAACGAGTCTGCTAGCAAGACAGAATATCATATAAGGCAACTTAATTATAAAGGTGACATCCTATCACCTTTTCTATATTGTTGGTTAGAAGCAAGTCCTACCCAAGCTCAAGGTCAGGATGGTGTGGAAGAGGTTATGATTATACAAAAACGTTTAACACCAAGAGGTAGAGATCATGGGGCCATCTTGAAGTCTGTCTGCCACACTGTGGCTTTCTGTCTGTCTTTGAATGCTCTTTCCTCCCACCAGGCAACATTTGTGTCTTGATTTACTGCCATGACTGCATATTAGGTGTACAAATACATTTTCACTGCCACCTGTTATTTTCTGGATTCATTCTCCTAGATGTTTATAGCATGAAATAATTTCATGATTTATAGTGTTAAGATTAGAGACTTAGAGCTTCATATTTTAGTAAGTAGGAAACAGAGAAGAATCTTGTAGAGAATTTCCCCATTAAGATGTTAGATCAACTTCCTTTTTGTAAATCACATATTTAAGTAATTATTTATTAACAAAATAACAAAATGAAACCAAAAATACCTCTACTTAAAAAGCAGAAACAGGATGATTGTATTTTGTTTTGTTTTGTTCACCAAAATATATCCACACCAACAGCATTGCTCGCTCAGATCAAGGTGAGTAGTAAGCAAATAATTGACAAATGCTTGAATACATGCACACTTAAATAATAATAGAATAAATGGATGAATCATTCTGGTTAATATGCCTCCAAATGAGAGAGCATGATGTCAATGCCTATGCTGCTCAAAAGAATGGTCATTTCAGGTTCCCAGGCTAAAGGTCAAGCCATTTGAAGTATAACAACCTTGAAAGATAATCAATGTTTTCTCTGGAGATGTGTTGCACTAGGAACTTACTGAATGCATTTTCTTTTCAGAAACAAATACACATATTACATCTCTCTTTCTCTCTCTCTCTCTCTTTTTTCCCAAACAAAACTTTAAAAAAATAGAAGTTATTTCTTAGCATAAAGTTGGAAATACCTTACCTAATTTCAGAATAGTCTACAAGAACATTGCTATCAAGATTTATGTTAATTTGCCAAGTGTTTTACATACTTCTCATACTTTTCTCCAGTATTATAAATTACTTTGGATGCCAATTGAGAAATCTAGTTCTTAGAGCCATTCAAATGGCATTAATCTGTAAATAATAAAACTGATTTAATAAATGTATTACAAAATAAAACTAAATATTTATAAACCACAGAAAATTTCGTGGTTAAGTACAGTGAATAACCCATTGATTTCTCCTCTCATAATATGAAATCATTATAAATACTTTTCAAGTTGATTCAATAATTTTTCTTTCTTGGTCTTTATTTCTCATCAATAATCACCTGAGGGAATATGTATAAAAGGGATTTTACTGTCATCTTCTTCACAGTAGTAGAAAAAAAATCAAACAGCATAAGAGAAGTATGAATAAGATTATCTATAGCTCTTAATGCTGCAGTTGGTCCCAAGGCCATAATTGACATTCATCATTGTCGTCCTAAACCCATTCTAGATCCCCAGCTAGTAATTCTACTGGTCTACGTTGTGTATCTGTTGGAGTGACCCAGACTCTCATCGACAAAAAATCAGTGATTCTGTGTCACAGGTTGGGCTCTTCAGAAAAGAAGATAAGAAGTTTGGGGTCCAAGACCCTTGTGAAAAAAGGAAAAGGGAGCAGATTAAACAAAAAGAGAACATGGGGTGCCTGGGTGGCTCAGTGGGTTAAACCTCTGCCTTCAGCTCAGGTCATGATCTCAAGGGTCCTAGGATCTAGCCCCACATTGGGCTTTCTGCTCAGCACAGAGCCTGCTTCCCCCTCTGCCTTTGCCTTGCCTACTTGTGATCTCTCTTTGTCAAATAAGTAAATAAATTCTTAAAAAGAGAGAGAGAGAGAGAGTGAACAATGCAGACATGATAAAGTCTTGGCCAACCCAGCAGTGAGTTCTGGGAAAAAGTTTACCTGCTGGAATTATCCTTTGTCAGGACAAAATGGCCAGGCTTCTACACCTTCAGGCTTTCCCCAGAAGAGTGGAATCTTAGAAGAGTTTCTATGCAGCTGAAGTTAACACTGAAGGAGTTGACAGCTACAGGCTATTTGCTAACTACATGGCCTGAAATTGTCCTTAAAGGGAGAACTAGGTGCCACATCTTCATACCTACCATATACTGATTCCCATACTTTTAGCAGGCCACAACTGCTGTATGATCATTTACAGTTACAATTGGCCAAGAGAAGCTGTAGGGGATCACTTGTATGTAAAACATTCTTTTCTGCCTCCCTTATGTAATAGTAGCTCTATATCCTCATGATGATTAGGGTCAATAACCCATGTAACTCAATACCAATCTTCCACTACCAATGTGGAAACCAAGAAGTGATGGTAGTAGAAGGAGGGTGTTGATTGGGAAACATCTGGACATGTAAAGCTGCAATGGTGATATAGGAAAGATTTAAACAACTCTAGTATCCCAAGCTTCCGACTGTTATTATAGCTTTTTTCTATCTGATGAAGATTTTTTTGGGGGGTGGGGAGGGATTTGGGTGGAGTGGGGAATACATTCTAATGACTTCACTAAAGTTTCTGCATTTAGGATTAGAGCCTGATGTTATCACATTTTATTTATTTGAATAGTTGATCACAAAATCAAATTCAAGAAAATTGCAACCAAAGACTTGACAGATAGATCTATATGATATACAGTTATCTATATGTGTATAATCACCATAAAATTCTAGAAATACATGTAGGAACAAAAATAATCCTATTATCTAACTCTATTATACCAAGATAGGAAAAAATATGACTAGTTTGAACATGTCATTGTGATATATTTAACAGTCTTGCTCACATGTGTAGAGAAGTAAACACTTTTTCCCTATACTCTCCTTGATTCTCCAGATAGGGCCCTGCAAATTAGACTGTCAAAAGACAGACTGACAAAATAAAAATAGTTTATTAATGCATGCAGTGCTCATCAGCAGAAAACCTTGATGATGAGTAACTCAAAAGGATAGTTAGAACTTGGGCTTAAAATAGCATCCTAACAAAGAACAGAAAATTTATTGAGAGGTGACAAGACAAAGGAAAAGGCTTTTAGAGTTTTAGGGGCAGCAAGCCATGGGAAATAAATACATGCCAAAATACATGGGGAAACTATGGAAGATAAGGCCTAGTTAGTAAGGTTTGTTTATGTAGCCTCTTTCTCGATGCCATCTCAACTCTAGTGAGAAGGATGTTATCTCCATCCTGATACAAGAAATAGGAGAGGGACACCTTTACAAGAGAAATTTATGTTCTGCTTTCAAGCAGATAAGGGGAGGGAAGAGAGCTTATCCTGCATCTGTTTCTTTTCAATTGCCTTCAGTTCAAAATTATTCTTGTGTCCAAGTGACATATTTTGGGTGTCATGCTCTGAACCCCTTCACATGCCTTTTGCAACTACCCGATTATGTTTCTAATAGTTTGCTTGTTGATTGTCTGAAACCTGGACTCAATAGTGGCCTATTGTGGCTGAGATCCCAGAAATACCTTGATGCAGGGCCTGCTACATGATTTGTGGTACCAAGTACAAAATAAAAATGTGAAGTACCCTCATTCAAAAAAGTAGAAAAACTGTCCTGTTAATATATAAATCCTCCCCCTTTTGGGAGCTCTCTCTTGACTTGTAGTGTTTTTTTATTTGCTCTTTGAAATTTTAAATTATTAGCACTGATTTTACACTTAATTTTGATATTGTGAAATGCCAGTTTTCAATACATATATAAGAGCATTTAACTCATAAGAATCACTGAAATTTGCATTTCGTTGCTCTTGATGCATATGCATTTCATTTTCCCAGAACAGTGGAAACACTGCACAAGATTAGCTTGACTGCTTTTATTTCATTCCTTGATACTTTGCATATTATCTCAAAATGATCTTTCTTTGGATTACTGATGGGTAAGGAAAATCTGAGTGATGCCATATTTCCCTATTCCTTGATGATGTCATTTTCAGCGTGAATTTTCAGCAAACATGGGGAAGTAACAGAAGCAAGATAGGAAGGGATAGGGTTCCTTGGTCATTCATTTTTTTTTTAAATTCTATTGCCTTCTTCAGCATTTGAATTAAGTCTTAGTTTGAACAGAAAGTTAGCACCCCTGCTTACTTAATTATGGATCTAACAACTTACCTTATACTTGCTTTGAGTCTTATTGAATTCCATAAATTGTGTGTCACCTGGAATTCTGTGCTCATGGGCCCTCACAAATGCTATATGAAAATAGGGAGGTAAAGAAGAGAGAATACAAATATTGTACATATCTCCTTTGTTTACATGCATGCTGCATTTATCCTGGGCAGCAGGTCATTAAGCCAATTGTGGGCACCTTCTGAGTGCATGTTCTTGTGTGACTACAGGAAGCTGATCCTGTCTTTCTGAGATGTACAGAAAGAGGTTTAAAGATGTAGAACAATAGAAACACTGTCATGTTTTATCATATATAATATGTAGCATACCACAGGAATTCAAATACAGACTAGAGAAAGTACTTCATTAGAAGAAATATACTGGAGAAATATATTGTTGAAAATTACATCAGTGTTTCCAAAAAATGACCATAGTGAGTCTTTTCCATATATGGTAAAAATGAAAGATGCTGCCATTGGAATAGGTTCTCTAATTGGTAGAAGCTAATTAGGAGTATTTAATAAGAACAGGAAGAACAAGGTTACTGTCATAAGTAGCAAGGTGAAATGGTATTCAGAATGGTCTAATCCAGGAGTGCCTGGTTGTATAGTCTGTCAAGCATCTGCCTCTTGGTTTGGGCTCAGGTCATGATCTCCGGATTGTGAAATTGAGTCTGAATAAGGCTCTGCACTTAGCACAGCGTCTGCTTGAGATTTTCTCTGTCTCTGCCCCTCTTGCTTATGTGTCTCTCAAATAAATAAATAAATAAATCTTTAAAAAAATGGTTTGATCCAGTGGCATCATCTATTCCCTAGAAATGAATTAGATGTGTAACTGACCTGTATAACCAGGATAAACAGTGTTGTTGAAACCTGAATAAGAAAACTACAGTAATATTCCTGAGAAATATGGAACAAAGTCCTTCTTCTTATGCCAAATAAACCTTGACTTGCTATTGTGCTCTATTGGAAGAAACAATCACCTGCTCATGAAATCAGAGATTTTGATAAAATAATAAACCTCTGAAAATAAGCCTAGGGTTTGAGAAGAAATCCTGAAAAGGATTTTAAAAATCAAATGCACACTATGAGTTGACCTGTGGATATCAGTTTCCTTTTACCCCAATGTTATTAGTCTGCTAGAGCTGCCATAACGAAGTACCACACACTGAGTGGATTAAACAATAGAAATTTATTTTCTCACAAGTCTGGAGGCTAGAATTCCAAGATAAAGGTGTCAGCAGGGTTTATTTTTCTTAGGGTTTCTCCTTGGCTTGCAAATGGCTGCCTTCTCCCTTGCCTTCACTGGTTTTGTCTCTGAGCTTATTCGTATTTGAATCTCTTTTACTTTTTCTTTTTTAATTATTTTTATTTTTATTTTTAAAATTTATTTATTTGACACAGAGAGAGAGAGATCACAAGTAGGCAGAGAAGCAGGCAGAGGTGGGGGAAGCAGGCTCCCCACTGAGCAGAGAGCCCAACACAGGCAATCCCAGGACCCCAAGATCATGACCTGATCCAAAGGCAGAGGCTTAACCTGCTGAGCCACCCAGGCACCCCCAAATCTCTTTTTCTTAATATCTCTCTCTTTTAATAAGGACAACCATCATATCAGAATAGGTCTACTTATGTGAACTTATTTTACCTTAATTTCCTCTTCTTAGGTCTTATCACTAAATAAAGCCAAATTTGAGAGTACTGGGTGTTAGGACTTCAAAATTTAAGCTTTTGGGGAACACAAATTGGCCCGTAACATGCAGCCATGAATTCATGTACAAAGCAGCCATGGTGGCAGGAGGTAGGTTAAGCAGGAACTCAAAGACATGGCCTCTTTTACCAAATCTATCCTGGTCGGTGGTTGGGTGACACTGTGCTGGGTCTCTTTTCTTACAGAAGCAGTGACCAATGTTGTACATTAGACATATCATAACTAATGACTCCAGGATTACAACTAATGGCATAGTGATTTGATTATACTCTTTCCATAACAACTGCTATGTGTGTTACAGAGCTATTCAACAGCCTATTAAATACTCCGTGTACTTACTGTGAGCATAATCTTAAGAAGTGGGTTTTTCCTATATGCTCCAAAATAGTGGATGGTATGTCATGCTATTTCTTCCAGAGCCAGAACACATGAGTCCTGGAACTAAGGAATAGAACTGGGGGTGGTATATCTCACTATTACAACCTCAAACCACTTGTAAGTTTTTCTGACCATAAAATCTGGACTCTGCTGGTTTAAGAGGCTCTACTGGTTTAAGAAGTCTGACCCTGAATCTCAGCTCTGCTGGTTTAAAAGATCTTATTGGTAACCAAGGGAATAATCTTTCTACCAGGAGATACAAGAAATTTCTATTAAATTGGAAGGTAGGATTATCAACCTGTCCTTTTGGCTTCTAATGATCTGAGATTAAAAAAGAAAACAATATCTGGTATAATAAAAGGAATCTGAAGACTTTGTACTCTCTCAAATGAAGTTGCAGCTCAATATGTGACCTGATCATCTTCCCTAACTAGACCCTGTCAGATAATATTTCAAATAGTAAAATTGTAAAAAATAAGTCTGCTTTGGTTGATTATTTCTGTAATTTTTGTTATATGACAAACATTTTCCATAACTTGGAAGAGCTAAGTCTGCATTTTTAAATTTAGCAAAAAATGTAGGGAAAGCACTTGAAAATATAAAAATATTTTATTTTATTTACTTATTTTTAAAGATTTTATTTATTTATTTGAGAGAGAGAGATCACAAGTAGGCAGAGAGGCAGGCAGAGAGAGAGAGGGTAAGCAGGCTCCCTGCTGAGCAGAGAGCCTGACGCGGGACTCAATCCGAGGACCCTGGGATCATGACCTGAGCCAAAGGCAGAGGCTTTAATCCACTGAGCCACCCAGGTGCCCCTAAAAATATTTTAAATCAAACATGATATTATTAAAGGTATTTTACAATTAATAATATTTTAACTTTCATGATCCTTTTTGAGTATGGCAGCTTTAAAAATGTGCCAATAAATAAAAGGTTAACAAATAAAATTAAGTCACTTGATGAGTCTAGGTAAACCTTTTCTTATATACTTCCTAGAAACTATGAAAATGAATAAATGATTGGGTTTTCAAATATTTTTGTGATTTATCT
Source organism: Enhydra lutris kenyoni (assembly GCF_002288905.1). NCBI lineage: Eukaryota > Metazoa > Chordata > Mammalia > Carnivora > Mustelidae > Enhydra > Enhydra lutris. Next base: position 78,384,227 of record NW_019154086.1, on the reverse strand, counting down.
GGTTTCCAATTCTTTGATTTCAACAGTTAAAATAAACCCTCAGTAATCATTAGCCAAAAGAATGTTATTTTTATATTAGTCATGATGTGATTTTTGCTATATAATTCTGAAGGAATTCAAAGACTTCAATGTCCAACAAAAACTCCTCAAATTCCCACCATTTATTTATTTATTTATTTATACATACTAACATACAATGTATTCTTTCCTTCAGGGGTACAGGTCTGTGAATCATCAGTCTTACACAATTCATAGCACTCACCATAGCATATACCCTCCCCAATATCCATAACCAGCCACTGTATCCCTAGTCCTCCACCCCCAGCAACCCTCAATTTGTTTCCTTAGATTAAAAGTCTCTTATGGTTTGTCTCCCTTCCTGTTCCCATCTTGTTTCATTTTTCCTTCCCTACCCCACACAAGAAAATAAAATTTTCCTGGTGTTTAAATCTATAGAAATGGAACATAAAAATAGAATCCTGTATCAACCTATCATAACCAAGATTAATGCATGGATAGATGCTCTGATATATTAAATAGATCCATCCATTTCATTAAGAAGTGAATTTTAAATATGATGCTATTCTTTGTGTTTCAACCTTACATATCAAAGTGTGCAATATATTTATATTGTTTCGAGTAACTCCAACCTGATAATTTTCCAGGAAGATATATTTTTTAACATATAGGAATTTATGATAATGTAAACTTTCAAAAATCATTTTTAATTTAGCAATTAATCATTTAATTTATCAAAAAATCATTTAAATTTAGCAATTTAATTTAATTTAGCAATTTATTTTTGTGGCTGAAAATTGTATAGGATAATCAGTAAATGCATTTCGAGAGTGTGTGATATTTTAGAATAAAATTTTGTTGAGGAAGTGGAATAAAATACAAGCTTAAGGAGAAAAAGCATTTAATTACTCTTTACTTGTAAGGAGGAACTTAGTGATGTATTTATTTTCAAGGGGTGATGATAAATATTGAATATCTATGCATTAACATTCTAAAGGATGTATTTTTTAAAAGTGTAGCGCAGTTTAATTTTTAATTTTTATTTTTAGCATAGTTTTATTTTTAAAGGTAAATATTTAAAATGGTATTTATTTTGCAACTTTTAAAATTATGACACTAATAAATTTGGCGACAGTCAAGGAAGAATAAGTAGGACCAGCATTGAAATTTCAAATGGTAAGTTCGGGACATAAGAGTAAAATTAAGTGCACGTGGTATTTTGAAAATCAGATGCGGAGTTTCATAAAGTAGAGAATTTCTAGTACTGTCAAACACTATTGGGAAGCTAAGTAAGAAGACAGAAAAACAGCCATTGGTTTTGACAAAATAAAATAAGTTAACATTGGCCTTAATTAAAGCTATTAATTTTAATGGTAGAGGACTACAGTATACTGCTAGACTAATTATAGTGCACAAAAGAAAAATTAGGAAATGAAATGGAGACAATGGGCAGGCACAACTTTTTGAGTCCTGGAAAGGGGAATAGAGAGAGAGGACAAAAGTGAGTAATACTGGGGGTTACAAAATTTTCTTTAGGTGTGTATTGGCCACTAAGGAATGGTATATGACAGTGGTAATAGTATGACAATAATGATGACAATGGTTCCATGAAAGGAAGAAAATGGTGCTAAAGGGAAAAAAAATATTTCATTTTGCTTTGTTTTGCTTTTGCTGGTAATATGGGATGAGTAATATAACAGGGGGTGGTAATGGGGCAATACAGGTGTAAATAGAGAAGTTTTCTTTAGATTGGTACAAGCACTTATTTCCCCATTCTAGTCAGAGTGAATGCACAGTGTACGGTTTCCGTTATAGGAAATTGAATGACAGGATATCAGCAGAGAGTGACGGGGAAGTTGGCATAGAGGAGATGGGTGAATGTAAAACAGATGTTGTAAAACAGAAATTCAGGAAGTAGGGTGCCTGAATGGCTCAGTTGATTAAGTGTCTACCTTTGGTTCAGGTCATGATCTCAGGGTCCTGGGATAGATCCCCACATCAGGCTTTCTGCTCAGCAGTGAGCCTGCTTTTTCCTCTCCTTCAGCCTGCCTCTCTGCCCACTTGTGATCTCTCTCTCTCTCTCTCTGTCAAATAAATAAATAGATAAAATCTTAAAAAAAAAAAAAGAAATTCAGAAAGTAACTTTAGTAAAGAAGTGCAGTATGATTGTCTGGCAGTGGTGGTAAGTATTTCACATTTTTCACAATTAATCCCCATTCCCACCTCTATTCTCCAGTAACCACTAAACTGATTTTTATATCTAAATATTTACTTTTCCTGAATATTTACATTTTTCATATAAATGAAATAATATTATCTGTGGTCTTTTGGGCCTGGTTTCTTAGCATAATGCTTTCAAAGTTTATGTATATTGTAGAATTTATCAGTACTTTAATTAATATAAATAATATTCTAAATAATACTATATTTTATCAATATACCAAATTTTGTTTATTCATTCACAAGCTGATGGATATTTGGACTATTCCCACTTTTTGACAATGATGGATAAAAAAGGAAATATTTGAAATCAATAATGATAAGACATAAACATAAATAAGTGTTTTGGGGGCCTATGATTTTGTCAAGAAAGATTATTGTCCTGGATATGGAAGTAAAGAAATGGAATTATAAGGTTAGATGGTTCCTTGATATGATGGTTTAGGTCACCAATGATAATAAGAAGAGTAGTGGAGAAGAAAGCTAAGGTGAGTTAGGTAATGAACTTATAAGTGAACTTCCATAAATGGCAATAACATAAAGGGATAAAATGAAGTGAACTCTGATGACCTTTCCATGTACTGGACTAGATGTTAAGAAGAAAGGTATGAGACCACTGGTGAGCAGTAATGTGAAGCAAAGTTTTACCTATATTTCCTTTATGCCATTGGTACATAGAATATGAAAGAAATTAATAATTTCTATTTAAGAGGAATATTGATGAAATAGTATATTCAGGAACAGACAGATTTAAATTAGAGCAAAAATGTTATGGAGTGTGGGGAGTTTACTTAGAAATGACACTGTGGAACCATTTGGCGGACAAATGAGAATGACAGAAATTTGGAGCACTATTTCTTAGGACTCATATCAGTATCAAAGTCCCATTTTATAATAACTATTATGTGATACCACTTTAATACTATAAAATGAAATTCATAGAAAATATAAGCAACCTAAAATCATTGCAATATCCTATGAGTAGTACGGATAAATAGAAGGAAATAATTTATTTTAAATAATGTGCATCAATATATAATAATGTTCAGACATGATTCTACTACAAGATATAAGAGTCAGAAGCTTGCATTTCTACTGAGAATCATCCTAAAGGAGGTAAAAATGTAGACTGCCTGTGTTATACAGCATGACAACTCCAACACCATGAGAGGCTATTGGTGAACCAATTTTCCAATATGGTGAACAATTCTAGTAAAGTTCCATTTTTTGAGAAGTGCAGTCTTCCCTTTAATGGCATGGTTAAAATCTTGGAGAAAAAAATGAAGTTCCTTATATGTTCCTTAAGAACATATGATGTTCCTTATGTTTATATGTAAATCATAGGGTCCAGTTCATGAATATCTAAATGTCACAGATGGCTAGAAAATCATATTATACTTATTTCTAAATGAAGACTATCAAATAACAGTAGTCCTTCTCCACAATAGTTGTAGATACAAAACACAGCTTCATAGTAAGAGATAAGTACATATTTAGTGCTAGTAATTCAAGGGAATATGCAGAGTAGTGTGGGAATTAGCCCTCAAAAATGAAGGATTATTTTTTACATTTTTACACTAAATCATGAAAAAGAGAGCAAAACAAAGCATGACAGGATTGGCTCTGGAAATCAGAGTATGAAAATACTAAAATCCATAGAAAGCTTCCACTTTTTCTTAATCCCAGGGAAAGGTGGGAGAGGAGAATCTGAAGAACACAGGGAGCCTGGCCCTGCACACCAGAGACAGGCTTCGCTGATCTGATCATTTGGTAAAATAATTATCAATACAGGTCTGGATCTTTCAAGTATCTAATGCTTTTGTGGCAATTGTGGATGCTTCACAAATGAAGAGACATGTAGTTAACACATTTATTACATCTTCAACCCATAGCATTTTAGAGATGATTCAGAGCCCATTCAAACTAGTACACACTCAAACAAGCTAATAATGGGTTGTGTCTGTTGAAGTGGCATTTATTAAATATTTCTCTTATGGAGAAAAGAATCTAAGCACTATGAGGATGAGAGGAAGGGGGGAAAAAAGAGAGAGCTCCTGGTAGAAGTACTCAGCTTCTAGTATATTGTCCAAAGCAAATAAATTATAGACCCAAATCTGCATACGGTACTTACCCAAACAAATGTTGCATAGGTGCCAAAATACAACCTTCTTAGAAGCAGCTGAGCAAACTTGTGTTGACTATGCTCATTGAGAGATCCTATGGGCCTTTACCCTAACTGGCTTTTCAAAGTTCTTCTTCTAGCTGCATGTTTCTTTTCCCTTGAGAGGCATTTGATTAAAAAGGACATTCTTTAACTCATTTATTAACTTTTTAAAATTTAAGTTCCAATTAGTTAACATAGATTATAATATTAGTTTCAGGTGTACAATATAGTAACTCACCACTTCCATACAATACCTGGTGCTTATCACAGCAAGCGCATTCCCTAATCCCCATCTCCAATTTACCCATCCCCCCCACCCCCCTTCTGGTAATCATCAGTTTATTTTAAATATGTAATGATCTTCCATTTTTAACCTGTTGCCAATTATCGATCCTCAATGCAAAATGGGTGTCCAGGTAAACCCAGAGTTTTTAAAATCTTCATATAGAGACAAGTTTTCCACTGCAAGAGAATCTTTGGTTAATACATTATAAGTTTAGTATATATTAAGTCAATGAAGGTAGAACATGTTTTCCTAATTGGCTCTCCCCAAAGATTTTCAATCACAATGTTTAAATTTCAATTATATTGTTTTACTTCCACATATGAATGTTCAATCTATGTAGATGAATATGAATGTGTAACATTATTATAAATAGTTTGAAAAATATACTTTAAAACATCTGATGTACAACTGATTTGAATAATGTATGGCTTTAGAGTGATTTTTCCCAGAAGAACTTAAAATGAATACAGTTATATTAAATATAATAAAATTATTTCAAAGAATTAACAGAGAGAAACATTTTAATTGTTACTCTACTTCTTTACAAAGGCTGAGTTTCTTAAGCAATAAGATTAGCCATATTGTATAACTAAAATCATCATGTATGTTATTATAGGATTCTCAAAAATGCTTTAGAACACAAACTGAAACCAAATCACATTATAGATATTTTAAATCCTAAACAATATATGAACTCATCTACATCAAAGATAACTACTGAAGAATTATTTGAAATGTGTTTTTCAAGGTTTTTATTAGATGAAAAATATTTCCTTTCCCTCAAATTAGCTTGTAAAGTTCACAACTATATATTTGATTCTTTAATTTTTAATACAAATCTAAAGTCTACCACAGCAAATTAATAATGAAATGATTCACTACTTGTTCAGCAATCCTTAATTTTTCCACAGGTTCATATTTTTCCTTTCTCTGGAGGAACACACCATTACATTTTCTAAATCCTTAACATGTAATGATCTTCCATTTTCAACCTGTTGCCAATTATCAGCCCAACAGAAGCTATCTGAACATGTGGTTAGTGCACAGATTAATAGCATTGCCCAACTGTTTTCCATTTCATCCAGCGCTCAATCTAGATTCCATAAACAGAAATAGTCTTGCTTTGAATTACTCATAAATTGCTTATTAAGGTGCTAACATTACACTCTTACTGCTTCTTGACATTCCACAGGCCTTAGGAGCTATCAACCATGGCATTTTATTATTATACTTGCTCTCCATTTTAGGTCAGCTGTGGAATAGCTTTCAGTGATACTTTTCTAATTGGTTTCAGCTCCTTAAGTATGGTTGGTTTCACATCCTCTCCATCTCCATCCTACTCCTTTTTTCATCCCTTCATGTTTAGTTCTTGACCATTTAGTATTCATAATGTAAAAGTTTTCGATTTTAAAATTTCAAAAAAATATTGCTTGTAACCACCTACGACTTTATCATTAAAATATAAAAACAAATAAAAACATGATTCAACCAGTGGACATTGCTTCATTGTGTGTTTGTATTCAAATAACTTTACATTTTAAAATAGCAAGGGCATTCTTGGTCATAATTAAAACCTTAAGCAAAGTATTTAACATAGAAAGTTTTTCTGGGGGCACCTGGGTGGCTCAGTGGGTTAAAGCCTCTGCCTCGGCTCGGGTCATGATCCCAGAGTCCTGGGATTGAGCCCCGCATCGGGCTCTCTGCTCGGCAGGGAGCCTGCTTCCTCCTCTCTCTGCCTGCCTCTCTGCCTACTTGTGACCTCTGTCAAATAAATAAATAAAATCTTTAAAAAAAAAAAAAAAGGTTTTCTGAACACCATGCTTCTTAAGCATAATACATCAATGTTTAATACAATGACATTCTAACCACATTAAAAAGATTATTAGATTGAACTGATGACCATCTTATTTTATTACATGTAACATCTTTAATTTTTATATATTGTTTCTCAATAACATGTATCTTCATATTTAAAATAATTCCTTCATCACAATAAAGAAATTATAACATATTTTCACTCTTTTTAATATATTAATAAACTTGAATGTCAGTGTAGGATAGACATTTTTATTGGTTGCTTCAAATGTTAAAATAATATCTTCTGCCTTCTCAATAACACTTCTCAGAGACCTGGAATTCTTTTTTTTTTTTTTTTTTTAATTCTTAGTATTTTTAAAATTCTGACTTAACATTAAGAACGACAAAATGTATTTTTAGAACATCAATACCATTTTCCCAATTCACAGGAAGCAGGGAATATCTGTCACTTTATTAATGCTTTCACTAGATAAAAATCTATTCAAATGCATGTAGTCATGTTACCTAGTAAAATGGACTACCTATGTAATTACGTATCTTATATTCTTTGGTCTAGAAGTTAAAATTTTGAGGTCTAAAATAAAGAACTTGGCATGTTTATCTGGCAAACTACTCTAATTCCTTAATATATTAATTGGTTATATATTTAATATATTAATCTTATTGAGGAATATTATTTGTCTTAGTATGTTAATGTTTTATGGTCATCCCTCAGAAGTACTACCAGATATTTATTTTGCTCACTTTATGTTTCAGTAAAAACATTTTGGTTTACTTAATATTTTGCTTTATTTAAGTATCTTTACAATGAATCTTGAGATTTAAAGATGAATCCGGTAAAACACATTTTCTAAGTTAGTGTAAAACTACCTTGATATAGAATTCCATTGCATTTGTCTATATGTCCACTTCATTTCTTGCATTCTGGTGCTCCTTCATTTGGTGTCACTGGAATCATTCTATAATATCAAATTACTTCACACTAAGGATTTTTTCCATAAATTTTTGGATTTATTGCAGTATTGGATGCCAATGCCACTTTTTTTTTCTATATTGATAACATCTCTGATTCTCCTATTTCTGGCAACCTTATGTCTCTTTCACTGCTACCATTTTTTTTCCTTTAGTCATTAACTTGGAAAATATCTAAAGGCTTGTAGTATGTTCAACATTCTATCTGAAACTCTTTTTATATATATTTTTCTACTGGGATCAGCAATGTACAGTTTCTCTTTTCTTCTCTTTCCTTTCTTTCTCTTGCTTTTTTTTTTTCCTTCCTTCCTTTATCCTTCTTCCCTTCCTTCCTTCTTTTCTGGGTTTGACAATACACCATATTCTCTCTAGTCTTCTAAGAGTCATTCATTTACTTTACTCATTAATAATTTTGTTGATTCATTCACAAATTCACAAATACAAAGCAGACTGAATTATATAATAATATAAATTTAAAACAATAAAATAATAAAGTAGTGTGCATCACATATTTTCCTTGAAATTGTCAGTCCCATCTAATGTCTCCATCAGCCTATCTGGATTTTCTAATATTTGACTTAGAATGACATATATCCATAGATTTCATAACTTTCCAATTAATAAATCTTGGCAATTTTGTCTTTAATAAATTTGCCATCCCTTACCTACTGATCTTTTACTTTACAGAAATCAGCTGTCTTGTTTCTCTCATTTCAGTCATTTAATTTTTCAATTTACACCAAACCTTAACATAGCTATCAGGATTTTTTTTTTCAAATTCTATATACTCCCACACTCCTCTTTGAGAACTTAGGTTGATTTTGCTTGTGTGAAATCCAAATTCTTCTTCATCTAGGTAAGACTCAAGGTAACTGTTAGCTCTTTGCCATATATGTCTGTGTACATCTTCATTTTAATTTATACTATGTGGCACCATATTAGATACATCAAATTATCTATGCTAACTAATGAACATTTAATTGACTCTTTTCTTGCTTCTAAATTTAAATATAGCAAAACTCTAAAGGAATAGTTTGTAGAAATCAGTTATTCTTCTATATACAAAATGATAGTAGGTTATAATATAGATTATTTAATTCCTTTCTGTCTGTTTTTCCTTCACTTTTCCTTTTCCAGTGAGTCAACAGCACCCATAATGTCTTTGAAGAATAGGTTGTTATATCAATAATGTTGAAAGAAAAGAATATTTAATCTTTTTTGTTTGGTTTTGCAATAGCTTATTTACCAAGTCTTTTTTTGAAAACCGTAAGAAAGTGATCATGTGAATGGGTCCCTGCTAAAGGTCAAGAGAAGGAGCTAGGAGACACTATAGTAAGGTCACTGTCATGACTCAGTCAATTAAGTGTCTGACTCTTGGTTTTGGCTCAGGTCATGACCTCAGGGCCGGGTTGTGGGATCGAGCCCTGCCTAAGATCTCACCTCAGCAAAGTCTGAGATTTTCTTTCCCCTTTCCCCCTGTTCCTCTCTCTGCTCACACTCTCTCTTTTTCTCTCTAAAATAAAATAAATAAAATCTTAAAGAAAAAGAAAGGGGAAAAAAAAAAAAGGAAGATTACCTGAGCAAGGGAAAGAGGAGATGAAGGTGAGGCATGAGCATCATCTGTGGTCAGCATTAGGGAGTTATTTTTGAATGGAACAACTCTGTCAGACCATCTATCCACTGGAATGAACAAGGCATTTCATCTGGGTTAAGGAACAGATCTTGAAGTCACTGGTGCATAAGGGCCTCTGAATCTTGTACATCGTCCAGGAAAAAGTCAAATTCTAGTTTTGGGCCTCTCTATCTGAATGATCTAGGGAAACTGCCTTACTTTTCAGTATCCTTAGTTTCCTCAACTATAGAAGGGAACCGTGATAATAAGAATATCTACCTTTAGAGTTATTGTGAACATTAATGTTAAAATATATGTAAAGAGCTAAGAAGAATTCTTGATACATAGTCTTCAATAAATTAAGATCATTTAAATGTGTTTTGATATTAATAGGATCTACAGAAAACCATTTATATGGTTGGTATTTCTATATGATTTCTAGTGCCTATGGCTTTCCAAATGATCATCAAGGTTTTTTAAAAAAATAGTAGTTGTGTTTGTTACTGTTTATATACCAATTCAAATCTCCTAAGTCCCACCTTTGACTCCAGAATCCAGCAACTTTTGGTTATAATTTGACAATGCCTTGACACAGCCTCATGCCATCTGACAGACTTGTTTTTTTCTCTTACAGAGAATGGCAAGACCACAGTAATCTGGTCAACATTCACTCGTGCTCGGGGTGCCTGGGTGGCTCAGTCTTTAAGCACCTGCCTTTGGTTCAGGTCATGATCCGCAGAGTCCTGGGACTGAGCCCTGCATCTGGCTCCCTGCTTAGCAGGGAGCCGGCTTCTCTCACTACCGCTCCCCCTGCTTGTGTTCCCTCTAACTATTTCTCACTCTATGTCAAGTAAATAAATAAAATCTTAAAAAAAAAAAAATTTTCACGTGCACAACCCAAAACTCCGAGGTAGCCCGGGAGAGCGGGAAATTATTCTTAGCCATTGTGGAATGAAAATCAGTGTCTCCCCTTTCCTCCCTCAGATGTGGATCTCTGAAAAAAGTATTTCAGAAGGATCCCTGGAAAGTATTGTGGGATTCAGTACTAAGCAGGAGTTGCCTACCTTATTGTTGGATTTCCTACTTTCCCCTCCCCACCCCAACTCACCACTCTGTTCCTCCCTTCTGCTATCTGGGCTCAAATTCCAAATAAACTCTACACATGCAAGCTGGCCTCAGGCATAAGAATCTGAGCTATGACAAGCTGCTAATCCTCTGCCTAGGTAGCTGAAATAATTTATCATGCAGATTTTAATATTAATTTGTACCTTACATTTGTTCAAACATACTTTGTAAGGGTGTGTTTTAGCTATTTCAGATAGCAGTGTTTCGCTTTTAGGCAATATTTTCAAAGTCTTAAATTTGGGAATTTTATTTTCAGTAAGCACTTTTAGTGTTTTTTAACAGTGTGCATGTGCATATATATGTGTTTTCATAATATTATTTTTTTCAACACATTCTTAGAAATAGGAAACAACGACAGAATGGTTGCAATCTCACAATGTAGCCAAGACCAGACCACAGCTACATGACCTCAACAATATCTCCAGATGCGTCTCTGTTGCCTGCCAGTCAACGATTAAGAAAGGGAGCCAACCGAGGTGACACCAAGGAGTTAGCAACAGGCCCTGATGCTTTGAATAGAACATACATTCAGACTTTGGCATCTGGTTCCTACTTTTGCCAAATGTGCCTTGTTTGTATCCACAGCTGTTAAATGTGTTTGCTGAAAAGGGATAGATCAGGGAGAAGAAAGAGATTGGCAAGAGATATGCCAGCTTCTGTGGGAGGCAGTGTCAAGCCAAAGTGCAATTTACTCACAGATAATTATTTGCTTTAGAAATCTGGTGTCATTTATTAGAATAACTGTGGTATGTGGTAAGCACAAGCCTCATGGTATAGCAAGAATCTTTACACTTCATTGTAAATTAAGAATTTAAAATTGTGCTAAAATAAATAACACCTAAAGAGCAGCTATATCTTTGTTTACTTCAAATAATATAAACTGATTGTTTAGATTGAGTTATTAAAGGCAAGGATTTATATAATTTTCTAATCATGCTCATGATTTTTGGCTTTCCCAAACATATTAGCAAATAAAATGCCTTTCTATTAACTATGTTAATATAGTTAGTAGGTGGTACTCTATTAAATATATGAAATTATTAACTGTTGAAAAACAGCTGAATAATATAAGTAATATTTAAATCTTTAGAAGTGTGCATGTTTAGTCCTATTCTATGTTTTATTACTATGGCAAAAATTTACTTAAAATATATTTTGAAAATGGAAGATCAATTCAATTATGTATTAGAGTAGGTGGCCTGATGAAAATTCACTGAATTCAGTTTTTCTATTATTAAAATCACTTAGAAAAATAGTATAGTTTGCCATAAAAGGAATAAATAAGTTTGAGAATGTATTCAAGCAATGCATATTACTACTTATCATTATTTTCTTAACTACAAATAAAGTAATTGATGGGTACCAAAACTTTAATCAGAAGTTGGATAATTTCAATAGTGTATGTAATGTAATAAGAATTGTAAAGTATAGTTTATCCACTAAGAAGTCAATTTTCACTTGTCATTTCAAACCAATGACTGCTGACTAAATTTCAAGGGTTTTTACCTTAAAGTCTTACATTATTTTACATAGCACATATTGCATACTTTAAGATTTATATTGTCCTATCTCCAGTATCCAAGTCCTCTTGGAATGTTCTGCTGAATCAGGGAATCACAGGAATAAACAAATTTATAAATCACTGAATTTTTCTATTTTAATTTTTCTAATTCCTTTGCCATTAGGGATTAAAATATTAGGATGATTTTTACAATTGAAAAAGAAATCTTAGAAATCAAACAATTTTTTTCAAATTATAAAATATGCCTAAAAGTTCTAAATTGTCTCAGAAACATAAAATTTCCTAAAATTTATGATCCTCTATTCCAAATGTGTTTCAAGAAGAGAGATGGGAAAAGAGATTCACTTTACTCAGGACAGAGGGAGAGTCCTGCTGCTCTTGTGATAAAAGATAAAGACTTCTCTCATCATAACTTTCATCTTCCTTTGTGATTAAAATATCTCCAATGAGCATAGAAAAATTTCTCCTGCTCTCATGACAATAAAAACTAATGCCAAGGACCGTGATAATAAATGATAATAATAATAATAATAATAATAAGAATAGGAAGAAGAAGAAGAAGAAGAAGAAGAAGAAGAAGAAGAAGAAGAAGGAGAAGAAAGAATATTTTTCTTCACCTATGCCCTTTTTTTAGTAGTAACACATAAGTGAGAAGTCTAAACTAACATTCTATTTCAAGATATTGTAACTAAAAGAATGCTCAGTCCCACGGATAAATTAATTTTAGGTAACTGTGCTGGTATGGACCATACTGTAGAATTGGAAAAAAAAAAAAATAGGGTGCCTGAGTGGCTCAGTTGGTTAAATGACTGCCTTCATCCCAGGTCATGATCCTGGAGTCCCAGGATCGAGTCCCACATCGGGATCCCTGCTCGGTGGGATCCCACATCGAGAGTCTGCTTCTCCCTCTGACCTTCTCCCCTCATGCTCTCTCTCTTTCTCTCTCTCATTCTCTCCCTCTCAAATAAATAAACTTAATAAAAATAGCCAACATTAGATACGATGTTTTTACTAGTTACTGTTGAGGTCAGTATGCTGTCAGGACCAGCCAGTAGACCAGGTCTACTGGCTCCCTAGTCCATCTACCTGTGTATGTTTGTGTGTGTGTGTGTGTGTGTGTGTGTGCATATTGCCTACCTTTAGACTGTTGCCATTGGAGTACCTTAATTATTCATGATTTTATCATGATCTTTAAAAATAGTTTATGGGGTAACATAACTATGAATATCTAGACTTACACAGATATGAAGCACACAAATAAATGAAAGTGATATAGTTGAATTTAAAAATGAAATTTAGATTACCAGCTTTAATGCTTTCATTTGTAGTTAAGGACACCCAAACTAAATTGGTTTAAATAAGTTTCACTGGCCATGTAACTGAAAAATGGAAATTTAGATTGATCTTCAGAGCTTCAATTCCCACTTTGAGAGGACTCTATCACATTTTCATGTGTCTTAGATTATTTTATGATTGGCAATTTGCTGTCACAGTTGCAGCTACATGTTTCCTCCTTCATGTGTAAGGGAAAACAAATCATTACCTTTCACAAGTCAGAACAAACTCTTGAATTTTGATCTAACTAGATCAACTGGAACCTATCACTGTGGCCAGTATAATGACTGGTTTAACTAACTGGGTAACCTGGATTACTGCTCACTCCAAATCTAGCCCTCTTTGTATTGGAGATTTCATTAAAATGTTTGACTTAAATAACACACCAAATAGTGTCATTGCAACAGAATGGTTCATCTTCTAAAATTTGGTTAAAAAGGGAGATATATGTTGTTTAAGTAATTATTTCCCTTTCAAACATTTCAAAAAACAAAAACTAAAAGGGTGTCAGTTGCTGTTTAGAAAATATGAGTTTTCAGACTTCTTTTTGCCAATGAAATAATTATTACTATATGTTTTTTGCATTCAGCTAACTTTGAAAATATGTACTTTACATGCATATTTCTAAATTTGAGTATGTTCTGATTATGTTTAATATTTTGTAAATATTTAGTCAAAAATGATAAAAAAGCATTATTTCATCTTGATTAAAAAAATACAGAATAAAGCATTATTTAGATAGCACTGAACTTGTAGCTGTTTTTCTCATTACTCTTCTAGGGAAAAATCAAGATATACACACATCCACACCCATACATGCACATATATACATTACACTTACATATATGCATGTGTATGTGTGTATACACACACACACACACACACGGATATACAAACATATATGTATGCATATATATTAATGCATATATTCAAGTGACAGGGAACACACACCAATTGATTAATTTACTTTTCAGTTATTTCCAGTAAGTGACCATCTCTATTTTATAAGGAAAAGATATACACGTGAGGGATTGTGAATTTTCAAAGTATTAAATGTTCTCACTGGGGCCCCTACCACTATTTGTTATGCAGTGCTAGTTGTTAGGACCATAAATCTGGGCATATAATATTAAGGACAGGGTTGGAGCTGTCTGATTTGAAGCATATAAAGTCTTAACTGCCACAGATAATGTCAACCCAAATTATTATTTCCATTTCAACACAGCTTATAGGACAGAAAGACATAAATGGAAATTAAAAAATAAATTCACCACATATTTCAGAAAGTACCTTTTCATGTGGAGAATAATAAATGCTTAGAAGAGCCTGCAGGCAAAGTTGTTGAGGCAAAAAGCAGGAATGTCATTCAAGAAACAATTAGATGCCATCCTTGGGGAAATGGAGTACTAAAAAGGATATGCCTTGATGGACCAAATGACCTTTATTCTCTCTCCAAAAATCTCTCATGTTCTTATAATTCTAATTGAGAAATATTTCAGCAATTTGGCCTCCAGCAATGTCAATTCTTACTTGAATTATTCACCTCACCAGTTCACTGCTGAGGAAGAACCTTTCTCATAGTGCTACAAAGATTGCATATTGACCAGATGTAATTCCCAACATTGTTGTTCATAGGCATTTTATTCACAAAGATGCCTTAGGTCTGATACTATAAAGTGCTTGATTACAGAAAAGGTGTCTTTTAAATCCAATGTGATTGCACACAGGCCCAAACTGGAGAAAGGGGGCTTAATTAACTTCATTAATTATGGAGGGAAGAGGAGTTTTAAAAATAATTTCTTGGCAAAAGTTATTTCAAAATATAGTTAATTCTTCAGGGATATGGCATATATAAATCTGTTTCTTAATTATTTCAGATATGTTAATGGACTGTCTCTAGCTATTGACTTTATTTCAATAGAATATTATAGAAGTAAAAAAATAAAAATAGGGACATAAAAAGAGGTTAATTACAGTTGATCTAAAATCACAAGCATTCAATAATTACACACTTTTAAAAGATAGCAATGGATACTGAATACATGGAATGTACAAAGTTGATTTGATACATTTGAGTAAAGTTGGGGAAATCAGCTATCTACAGTCTTAATTTTCAATAGATTTAGCTAAACACAGAATTCTTGAGAATCTGGGGATGTTATGAAAGCTACATTTCCCCTATTATGTTCTTAAAGTGATATTCAGTGAAAGACAAAGAACATGTTTCTATCTATCATCTAAATGGACTCCTAAAGCTCCCTCTGTGTGTAACAAATTGGAACTCAGTGGTCAACTGAGTGTTGAGAGCATATTTTCAAAAGCTAACAGAAGGTCACATAAATTGGACAGTTAAAAGCTAAAGAAACTAGAGACTTGAAAAATGCCAGTATATTTAAGTGTTTTTTTTTTAATATTTTATTTATTTATTTGACAGACAGAGATCACAAGTAGGCAGAGAGATAGGCAGAGAGAGAGAGAGAGAGAGAGAGAGAGAGAGGGAAGCAGGCTCCCCGCTGAGCAGAGAGCCCTATGTGGGGCTCGATCCCAGGACCCTGAGATCATGACCTGAGCCGAAGGCAGAGGCTTTAACCCACTGAGCCACCCAGGCACCCCTATTTAAGTGTTTTTTAAAACAAATAAATATTTTATGAATTGTTGCCAAAGATAAAAGTTACATCAATTATACTAAAAATATGTATGTTCATTATAGCACAAATTATTTTCATAACAGATTAAATCTGTTAATGATTTGTAAATTATAAACTTTTATGAAGTCCTATAACAAAACATGTACTAAAAAAGTAAATGATAAAATTTATAAAACAGTCTGTGCTAAAGAGAAAATAGGTGAAAATATTACTTTAAATAATATGTTCTGTGGACTAGCTCTTATAACCTTTTAAATCATGCAGCCATAGCTAAAATAAGAGTTCAGAGTGAACTTTCAATTGATGGAAAGATTATCTCCTATCTAGAAAGTTAATTTTTAAAATGGTATTAGATATATAGAGAATAATCTTATGACATAAATTATAAACAAGGACAAAAAACAAATAATTAAATCAAGTAACTCTTAAACCACCCAAAATCAAATGAGAACTGCTGTAACAAAAGTAGCAGTTAATTACTACTCTGTTGCCTGTAATAATTATATCTATCAGGCTATTATTTTATTCACTTATGTGACTTTTAAATATCTCTTATAAAATGAAATCTTATTGAAATTAATTAATCCAATAGTCTGTAAAACTGCTCTTTTCTTGCTTACTTGAATTAAAAATGGTTTTTGGTTAACTATACATCAATTAAAAAAAAAGACATTTGGCCTTTTTAATGGTCAAGCTAGCTGGAAATTATTCAGAGGTCTCTTTGTGAATAATGTGAATGATCACTCTTGATAATCAACCCAGTTTTTGTGGGACAACATTCTATGATTGTAATATAATAAGACCAGTTGTTTGCTACTCTGGTATAAAAATTAATATCAATACTTGTTTAGACTGATACTTTCTGCTTAGCACAGAATATGGTATGTTGTCATAGCTAATTCACCAGGTAAGATTCTACCTAAGCAATGATCAATATCTCATTTAGATTTTGTTCTTATTTAACTTCTAAGCTTATTAGTTTTATAGGTGTTGGAATTGTTCTAAAAGCACCAAAACTGTTAATACTAAAGAAAAACTGCATCTTAATAAAATTCAATTCCATCTTTCTATAAGGGATTAACATTAATTAAAAATTTTAAGATGATGAAAAAATATTATTTTATTCCATTTTATGAATAAAACAGGAATGACAGCGGATCCAAAATTATAAAATTGGGAAATTAAAAATAAATTTTTCAACACATGCAAATTGGCAATTGAAAATTTTAGACAATTAATTCTAGAAATAACAAAAGCACTTGACGTTGAAAAGTGAATTGTGTGTTCTGTTTCTATTAAAGGAGGTCTAGGTAAATCAGACTATTAGATTCCCACTGAGAAGAATTAGAAAAAACCTGGCAAACAATTAAAAAAAAAAAAACACCTTTTTTTTTTTTAAGATTTTATTTACTTATTTGAAACAGAGGCAGGAGAGAGCAAGCACTAGCATGGGGAGAAGCAGGCAGAGGGAGAGGGAGAAGCAGGTTCCCTGCTGAGCAAGGAGCCTGATGTGGGGCTCAATCCCAGAACCCTGGGATCATGACCTGAGCCCATGGTAGCCACCTAGCCCACTGAGCCACCCAGGTGCCTACCCCTCCCCCCACACACAAACTTTTTGACAGCATCAGAGAAATCACTGAAGAGTTACAGATGGAGTCAATACCTAAGAGTAGAGAATAGAGAGAAGACTTATCCCCTAGAACACTTCTACTTAAAATGGGACACATGGATCAGCTAGGAGTCCTTGAACTGCTTGTTCCAGTCAGTGACAGAGTAGGGAGACACTTCATCTGGGAAAAAAAAAAATCCAGATGGGCAATAATCATACAAAGAGATGCTTTACTTTTTTTCATCTTCAGACAAATGCTAATTAAAACTATAATGAGGAGCCCTCATACATTGCTGGTGGGAATGTAAAGTGTTTATAGAGATTTTTAGTGAACTCTTTTTCAACATCTAGAAGAACCAAATTTATGCCGACTTTTGATTCAACAACTCCAATCATTGATATATGCCTGTCAGAAATTAATATATACTGCATAAGAGACTTATACAATAATATAAGAGCATTATTTATAATACTGTTATAAAACCCAAATCCTCATCAAAGATAGATGAATTAATAAATGGTGTATATATATAGAATACCTTATAGCAATGTAAAATAACAAATTAATATACCTGAATAACATGGATGAGTCTCATAGGACATTAAATTGATGAAATAAGCAAGATGTAATATTGATTGTATATTTCATATACATAAACTAGACAACTTTTTGAGCTATTCTATAATGTTAAATGCCATGTAGTAGTTACCTTTGGTGAGGAGGGATGAGGTAGTGACTGAATATGAATGAGGATTCTGGTTTACTAATGATGTTGAGTATCCTTTATTTTTTTTTAAACAAAAAATATTATTTATTTATTTATTGTGTTTTGTTAGTTACCATGCAGTACATCATTAGTTTTTGATGTAGTATTCCATGATTCATTGTTTCTATACAACACAGAGAGCTCCAAGAAATTGGTGCCCTCCTTAATACCCATCACCAGGCTCACCTATCCCCCACCCCTCTCCCTTTTAAAACTCTCCATTTGTTTCCCGAGTCCAGTCTCTCATGGTTCGTCCCCCACTCCAATTTCTCCCCCTTCATTTTCCCCTTCTCCTAATGTCCTCCATGCTATTCCTTATGTTCCACAAATAAGTGAAACCATATAATAATTGACTTTCTCTTTTCCACTTATTTCACTTAGCCTAATCTCCTCCGTCCCATCCAAGTTGATGCAAAAGTTGGGTATTCATCCTTTCCCGATGGCTGAGTAATATTCCATTGTGCATATGAACCATATCTTCTTTATCCATTTGTCTGTTGAAGAGCATCTTGGCTCTTTCCACATTTTGGCTATTGTGGCCATTGCTGCTATGAACATTGGGGTTCATGTGGCCCTTCTTTTCACTACATCTGTATCTTTAGGGTAAATACACAATAGTGCAATTGCTGGGTCATAGAATACCTCTATTTTTAATTTTTGAGAAACCTCCACTCTGCTTTCCAAAGTGGCTGCACCAATTTGCATTCCCACCAAGAGTGTAAGAGGGTTCCCCTTTTTCCACAACTTCTCAAATATTTGTTGTTTCTTGCCTTGTTGATTTTTGCCATTCTAACCGGTGTAAGGTGGTATCTCAATGTGGTTTTGATTTGAATTTCCCTGGCTAATGATGATGGACACTTTTTCATGTGTCTGTTAGCCATCTTTATTTCTTCTTTGGAGAAGTGTCTGTTCATGTCTTCTGACCATTTTTTCAGTTGATTATCTGTTTTTTGGGGGTTGAGTTTGAGAAGTTCTTTATAGATCTTAGATACCAGCCCTGTGTCTGTAGTGTCATTTGAAAATATCTTCTCCCATTCCGTGGGTTGCCTCTTTGTTTTGTTGATTGTTTCATTTGCTGTGCAGAAGCTTGTATCTTGATGAGGTCCCAAAAGTTCATTTTTTGCTTTTGTTTCCCTTGCCTTTGGAGATGAGTCTTGAAAGACGTTGATATGGCCGATATCGCTGAGGTTACTGCTTATTTTCTCCTTGTGGATTTTGATAGATTCCCATCTCACTTTGAGGTCTTTCATCCATTTAGAGTTTATTTTGTGTATGGTGTGAGATAATGGTCCAGTTTCATTCTTCCGTATATAGCTGTCCAATTTTCCCAGCACCATTTATTGAATAGACTGTTGTTTTGCCCATTGGATATTTTTTTCCTGCTTTGTTGAAGATTATTTGGTCATAGAGTTGAGGGTCCATATCTGGGCTCTCTACCCTGTTCCATTGGTTTATGTGTCTGTTTTTGTGCCAATACCATGCTGTCTTGGGTGATCACAGCTTTGAAATATACCTTGAAATCAGGCAACGTGATGCCCCCAGATTTGTTTTTCTTATCCAACATTTCCTTGGTGATTCAGGGTCTTTTCTGGTTCCATACAAATTTTAGGATCGTTTGTTCCAGCATTTTGAAAAATGTCATTGGTATCTTGACCAAGAAAGCATTTATACTGTATGCTCACTTTTGCTTTGTCCTTCCTTCTTTCTTTCCTTCCTTCCTTCTTTTTTTTTTTATAATACTTCAATAAAATGTGCCTTAAGGTTAAGAACTCTGCCCTTAGAGTCATACTTAACTTGGTTGTAGATTTTGTTCAGAGAAGAAAGTTGTGGGCCAAACACTAATTCCAGTACATCTAACAAATATCCAAATATATTTCTTTGCTAACATTGCAAGTATGCAAACACATTAGAAATGCATGGCTTCTGAGTCAACCTATGAATACAGTAACTATAGTCTAAAATAAATGGTTTGTGCAGCTAATCATTAGATAACATTAAAGTTTCCTAGGATGTCTTCTCTGTTGATTGGGGAAGGGGAAGGAGACAAGCATCACCCAAAAGAACACAAATAGAAACAAAACATAATGAATTACAGAAACGATGTAAGTCGTAAAGGAAAAACATATCAGGGTGATTCAAAATTTAAAATTATTCTCTTAAAATCACCAGTGCAAAAACAATTTAATTTGTGGAAATTAGTCTAGTGATGGCTCGCAATTGGAAGTGCATACATCTCAATGAACTGTGACACTTCTTCTAAAATCCACACATTGGGCCCAAGTCCGTCATACATAAATAATATATAATGAACCCCAGGGGTTAAACCCAAGCTTTTCTGACTTTAAAAGCTCCAAAGATAATTTATGATATGCATAACAGGTTAAGAACATTAGTTTAGTGTATGATATCACTGCAATACTTAAATTTATTTATCTCATTCAGTCATACATGTTAATAATTCGAATAACCAGTTATTTGACTTAGTTAATTGGTCTCCACAGATTCTAGGGTGCCCCCCAATGATTTTTAGTTCCCATTACTTGTTTCTAAAGAATAGAATAAGACAAATCTAATAGAATGACACTTGCATGATTCTGTTATATTATGACGACTGCTAACAGACTTGCTCCATTGCTGGTTTGATTAAGTTAAGTGCAAATGCTGGGGAAGGCCTCATGACAAGGAAATGAAGGCAGCAATTACAAACTACAGGTGATTGCTAGGAACTATATGTGGCCTCTAGGAATGAGGGCAGGTGCCTTTTTTTTTTTTTTTTTCTTCAGTAAAAAAATTGAAGATCTTAGGCCTACAACCACAAGGAAATAAATTCTGCCAACAATCTGTGTGACATCTTCTCTAGGTGAGACTCCAAACAAGAAGCCCATTTTTAATTTTGATAAAGTTGAGTTTTTTAATATTGTTTTTTATGAATTATACATCTTGTGTGATGTATAAGAAATCTTTGCCTAATTAAAGACCACACAAAATTTTCCTGCACTTTCCCTATTAGTTTTATAATTTGAGATTTTATATGTAGGTCTCTTATTCATTTTGAGATTATTTTTGTTTATTATTATTATCATTATTATTTTTAGCAAGGTGTGAGGTAGGAATTTAAATTCATGTCATTTATATGAAATGTATGTATGTTTTGGATAGCCAGTTGTTCTAGCATAGTTTGTTGAAAGCTAACTCTTTCTCACTGAATTCTTTTTTACCCCCAAATCAACTAATTGACCATAAATATGCATGTGTTTTCCTGGACTTTCTATACTTTTCCATTGATTTATGTGTTTACCCTTATGAAATACTTTATTAGTAAGAATTAATTTGGTTTACAATAAGTTTTGAATTCAGGTAGTCCTTCAATTTTGTACTTATTTTTTAAATATTATTATACCTGTCCTTTGCTTTTCTAAATAAATGTTATGACCAGCTTGTTAATTTACAAAATAAGGGTTTTGGTAAGAATTTCATTGGATTTGTAGATCAGTTTGGAAAAATTCCCATTAATAACAATATTTGTTCTTCCAATCATGGAGCATGATATACCACTCCATTCATTTAGAGATATTTCATTTCTCTCAGCAGTGTTGTAGTTTTTGGTATACCTGTCTTACACTTGTTTTGTTGAAATTGTTCTTAAATATTTTACTATTTTTGAAATTATGGTGAATAAGATTGCTTTCTTAATTTCATGTTTGGATACTTTTTTGCTAGTAAATAAATATCCAATTAACATTTTACAGGAATCATATCTTGCAACCTAGCTAAAACTTCCTTATAACTTATAGTCATTTATTTGTAAATTATTTAAAAATATTTACATAAAAGATCATATTGTTTGTGCAAAATGACAATTTTTATTTCTTCTATTTCAATCTGTCTGCTTTTTCTTAACTTACTATCCTCTAGAATCTCCATTACAGCGTTAGGTAGAAATGCTGAGATAAAAAGTCCTGCATGCCACTTATCCAATCTTAGGGGTAGGAGAAATATTCAAAGTGTGCCGTTAATTGTAGTTTTGTAGATGCTCTTTTCAGGTTGAGAAAATTAGGTTTATATTATTAGTTATTGTTTTTTCTTTAAACTGTGAATGTTTTAGATTTTAGCAAATGATTTTTCCACATCTACTGAGATAATCATCTATTTTTTTTTTACTTTATCCTATTACTGTGAAGCATTTTTTACTTTATCTTATTACTTATCCTATTACTATGAAGCATTCTAAATGTTAAACTGACCTTGCATTTTCATCACTCATTCCATCTAATAGTGGCATATAGATTTTTATATATGTTGCTGTGCATTATGATTTTCAAACTTGTAATAACTGTTAATTTTATTCCTATAGTTAATGTATCCAAGTAACTTGAGATTTTTGCTTTCAATTGCTGCATTATGAGACTTTGCAAGTCTTTATAAACTGATAGCAAGTTCTTTGGATTTTCTCTCAAAGCAAAAAATCAAATGACCAAGGAAACAAATTTTTGGAGGACACAAGGAATGTGTCATTATAAAGTACATATAGCTGAAAGAGAAAAGAATAAGAAAGGCATGTATTGCTATATACTTTCTTTTTAGGACCACCTTTGCTGTGTTCCAAAGATTTTGAACAGTTGTATTTTCATTTGCATTTGTTTCCATTATTTTGTTTTTTTTTTTTTAATTCTTCTTTAATTTCCTGGTTGACCCATTCATTCTTTAGTAGGATGCTCTTGAGCCTCCATGTATTTGAGTTCTTTCTAACTTTCCCCTTCAGGTAGAATTCTAGTTTCAAAGCATTCTGGTCTGAAAATATGCAGGAAATTATCACAATCTTTTGGTACTGGCTGAGACCTGATTTGTGACCCAGGATGTGATCTATTCTGGAGAATGTTCCATATGCACTAGAGAAGAATGTGTATGCTGATGCTTTGGGATGGAATGTTCTGAATATATCTGTGATGTCCATCTGGTCCAGTGTGTCATTTAAAACCTTTATTTCCTTGTTAATCTTTTGCTGCGATGATCTGTCTGTTTCAGTGAGGGGGGTGTTAAAGTCCCCTACTAATATTGTATTATTGTCAATGTGTTTCTTTGATTTTGTTTTTAATTGGTTTATATAATTGGCTGTTCCCATGTTAGGGGCATAGGTATTTAAAATTGTTAGATCTTCTTTTTGGACAGACACTTTAAGTATGATATAGTGTTGTAACCATCCCTCAGAACAACATACTGCTTAAAATATAGTTTTTGAGAAATTACACTAGTTACCAAGCATGCTTAGATATAGCCTTAAGAAAAACAAGTACTGACAACAGGCCTCTTCGGGAGAGGACAATATATGTCCTTGAACCCGAGTAACTGGGGATGTCTGGTTCACTCTGGCTGGAACACCGCCTGCTTCATTTTTCCATTATCTCCCCTTCTCTGAAGCATCAACAGTTAGTCAGACAATCCTTTAGTTTGGGCTTGCTCACTATAAATCATGTACTACGTGACCAGACACATTTTGCCTTTCTTCTTACGTATCTACAACTCATGGTCAATGTGTAATCTACTCCAGCTTTTTTGTTGGTTATTATTCACTTTCTAATAAATATGAAACTGAGGAGTTGTTTGGTGTGACAGTCTTTTCTACTGCTGTCCCCTGCTCCCATTCTCTTGCAGCTGGCTTGTTTGTGCCTCATTCTTCTCCTGTGCACCATCAACACGAGATGGCACAGTCTCCTTCCTCATCTCTTATTACAGTCTTTGGCTTAAAATCTAATTTGTCTGATATAAGGATTTTGACCCCAGCTTTCATTTGATGTCGATTAGCATGGAACAGACATTTTTGCAAATACATCCAAATGACCAACAGACACATGAAAAAGTGCTCAACATCACTCAGCATTAGGGAAATACAAATCAAAATCACAATGAGATACCACCTCATACCAGTCAGAATGGTTAAAATTAACAAGTCAGGAATTGATAGATGTTGGTGAGGATGCAGAGAAAGGGGAACTCTCCTACACTGCTGGCAGGAATGCAAGCTGGTGCAGCCACTCTGGAAAACAGTATGGAGGTTCCTTGAAAAGTTGAAAGTAGAGCTACCCTATGACCCAGAAATCACACTACTGGCTATTTACCTTAAAGATACAAATGTAGTGATCCGAAGGGGCCTGTGCACACAACTGTTTATAGCAGCCATGTCCACAATAGCCGAACTATGGAAAGAACCTAGATGTCTATCAACAGATGAGTGGATAAAGAAGATGTCACACACACACACACACACACAGACACACACACACACACACACACAGAGGATACTATGCAGCCTTCAAAAGAAATGAAATCTTACCATTTGCAATGGAAGAAGATGGAACTAGAAGGTATTATGCTAAGTGAAATAAGTCAATCAGAGAAAGACAATTATTATATGATCTCTCTGATATTAGGAATATGAGAGTCAGGGCAGGGGATTATGGGGGGAGAGAGAGGAAAAATGAAAGTAGATGGGATCAGGAGGGAGAAAAACCATAAGAAGCTCTTAATCTTGGGAAACAAACTGAGGGTTGTTTCCTCAGGTGCAAACTGTACCTTGGGGAGAGTATGTGCTATGGTGAATGCTGTGTGTCATATAAGACTGATGATTCACAGACCTGTACCCCTGAAGCAAATAATACATTATATATTAATAAAACTTAAAAAGATAAATTCATTGGTTCAAAAATAAGTATCCAATGAGAAGTTATCAAACAAGGCATAAATGAAATGTCACATATAAATAACTCACATAAATAATACAAAAAAAATTAAAAGTAAAATGCTGGATGAAGATAAAGCAAGTACATGACAACATAAAGCAAAGATCTAAACTTAATCTTAAAACTAAAATTATTTTTAATACCTAATTACTGAGCAACATATTGGCTTTATGAATATTTTTGCTTACAAAATATTAAAGAAATACTCTTAAGACTTTTCAACCCTTCTTCATATCTTATCCATTCTCCAAGATTCAAATACCTGATAATTCTGTCTTAAATTTCTGTATATGTTGAGCAAACTTCCCACAGCATTAATCTACTACCTGATAGGAACTTCCTCACAGAGCATGATTTTTCTTGGTCTTTGAATTTTTCTGCAGCTTTTTTGCAGAGTTCTGGGAAAATTCTCCTTTACAGCAAAAAAGAAGTATGAATTGCATTCTAATCCATTTTATTTTGTTATTTTATCTATTTTAACTTTTCACACTTTACAAACTAATAATACTCAAATTTATTACTATAAACCAAACTTAATAAATACACTGATGATCAATGACTATGGAGAAATTTCCACTGCACATATATATATATTTTTGCAAAATATTTTAGTAAAAAACAAAATCAACCATAAAAAATGCCAACATCCAACCATTTAAATTAGAAAACTTAGGGTTGTGAGCAGTGCACCATATTCTCAGAAGGTTATCCAGAAACTACAGTAATGAGAGAGAGAGAGAGAAAGAGAATGATTGGTTGATGGTTAAGAAATTACCTCACATGAGGGGATGGGGAGGCTGGGAAGTCTAAAATCTGCAGAATAGTTAGTCAGTTTGAAGACCTAGGAAATAAATTATATTGCAGTTCAAATATATTGTAATTAAGTTCCAGTGGCTGGCAGAATTCCCTCTTCCTCAAGGGAATTCAATTTTTTTCTTAATACCTCCAACTGATTGGCTAAGGCCTGTCCACATTAAGGAGGATAATCTGCTTTACTTAAAGTCTAGTCATTTGAACATTAACCTCTTTAAAAAATACCTTCATGGCAACATCTAGACATATTTGACCAAATTTCTTGGTACTGTGGCCTAATCAAGTTGACACATTAAAATAATTAGCACATCAATCTATATAAAATATATCAGGAGGGCAAAAAAACATATGAGACTCTTAATATCAGGAAACAAACTGAGGGTTGCTGCTGGGGGAGGGAGAGGGATAGGGTGGATGGGTTATGGACATTGGGGAGGGTATGTGCTATGGTGAATGATGTGAAATGTGTAAGCCTGTTGATTCACAGATCCATACCCCTGAGGCAAATAATACATTAATGTTAATTAAAAAGTGTATATATATATATACACTTTTTAATATATATATATATTTATATTTCTACAATGAACAATAAATAGATTTTAACATTAACAATTCATGTTTGTTTTATCACATA
The DNA here is from genome assembly GCF_002288905.1 of Enhydra lutris kenyoni. Classification (NCBI taxonomy): domain Eukaryota; kingdom Metazoa; phylum Chordata; class Mammalia; order Carnivora; family Mustelidae; genus Enhydra; species Enhydra lutris. The sequence goes on along the minus strand of NW_019154086.1, from coordinate 78,357,944 downwards.
ACTATTAACCTAGTCATCCTTCTAGTTACCCATTAGTCTATCTTATTTTAAGAATAATTTCAGTAAATTTCAGGAATAAGCATATTTCCCCCTACATTTTTCATCACAAATATCATTAACTATACTTCAATGTTTGTTTACAGTTGTAGATTTGAGGTAAAGTTTACATAGAATGCAAAATATTGAATTACTGAGTAATTATGAGTTACTGCATTGTTACAAATGTGTGTACATCAGTGTGCACACAAATTATACAGAGATATAGAATATTTCCATTAAATCTTAAGTTCCCTCATTCTTTCTACCAGTCATTCCTCACCTGACTATAAACTGCACAGAGCTCTATGACTCTGGATATTTTTTTCTACAGTGGATTAGTTTTTTTTCTCTCTTCTGGAACTTCATAAATATAGCACTATATAGTATATAGTCATTTACATAAGGTTCTTTGAGTCAATATACTGTCTTTGAGATTCATTTATCCTTTTTGTTTTCTGTATCAACAGGTTTTTAAAAATTGGTGAATAATATTGTATTACTGAAATGTCCTCACTTCATTTTCAACTCACCTATTGATGGATAACTGTGTTGTTTCCAGTTCTCAGGTATTATGAATTAAGTTGCTATAAATACGCCCTGTGTGGGCATGTCTTTTCATTTATCTAGGATTAACTTAGGAGTGGAATTTGTAAGTCATATGTTAGGTATGTGCTTAGTTTTAATAAGAAAGTGGCAAAGAATCTTCCAAAGCTGTTGTGATATCTTAGGTCACCACTACAATCTATAGGATTTTCTATTGCTCCATAGCTTCAAAATGTTTGGAGTTCATAGTTAACATCAAAGAACAGTGACATATAATATATAGACATTATATAAATATATAACATATATACTAATATATAAACAAAAAGAGATTTAGAAAACTAAAGTGAAATATGTATGGAAAATGACCTGGAAATTCAACTATAAAGGATTATGAATGGCTAATTAAAACATGAAATCACATTTCATATTATTAATACAAGAACATTACACTGGGTATTTTGGCTATTAAACTGATAATAATTAAAAATCATAATATCCTGTCTTAGAATTTTTGATGGACAGATAGTCAATGTATAGCTTGCAGAATGAAAATTGGTAAAATTTTCTAGAGGGCAATATGGTGTGCTTGTTAATATTTAAAAAAATACATTTGCCTTGGAACATCTAGGTGACTCAGTTGGTCAGGCATCCAACTCTATTTTGGCTCAGATCATGATCTCAGGGTCATGAGATCAAGCCCACATTGAACTTCAAGCAGGATGTGGAGATGCTTAAGATTCTCTCTCCCTCTCCCTCTGCCTCTCCATCACTGCTCACAAATACAAGTGCTCTCATTCACTCTCAAAAAAAAAACAAAATAAAAAAAGAAAAAAGAAAAAAGAAAAAAACACTTGCCTTTTAAGTTTGTAATTCCAAAGCTAGGATAAAATGCTAAGTTAATTATCAAATATTGTTTGCAAAACTAAATATGAAAGGTAGGTCCTTAAAGTATTATTTGTCATAGTAAATAATTTGAAACAAACTAAATGTATTATACAAATGTTTGATTGAATTCTTTTGTTCGTAATTTTTACCATTAAAAACTGTGTGCTGTAAGAACGTAAATGATTATGTGAAGTATTTAATTGTATATGGTTGTAGAAGGCAGGGTTTAATGGAGTGATAAGTTGTTATATGAACTTAATATCCTTTCTGTTTTGCTTGAATATGCACTTGTTTTATTTCTTTATTAAAAATCTGAGACTTGTATCTCATTATGACTATTATAAGTAATAGCAAGGAAGAAAAATTTACATGGACCATTTTTTTGTTTGTTTTAATTTCACCATGAGTGTGTAGCATCTTGTAAAATGTGAATATTAGTTAAGAGGGATTATGAATATGTAGTTTAAAAAAAGAAAACATTTCTATAGCTTTTTTTTAATGCCAAAGAAATGTACTGAATTTTTCCACTAAATTAAGAGTTTATTCACTTTTATTTTAAACCAGTGACATGTTAAAAAAAAAAAGACATGAAGAACTATGACACTATCTCTAATTCATTTTAGTAAAGTTTAAATCTAGTAATACCAGATTTTTTTTCTATATTTCAGCTTCAATATTAAGATCTTTGAATTTTTTAATCATTATGGTTATTTTTAGTAGTCAACTTGTGCATAAATAAGAATTAATCATAGAGGGGCCCTGGGTGACTCAGTCAGTTAAGTATCTTACTTCAGTTCAGGTCATGGTTCCAGGGTCCAGGGATTGAGTCCCACATCAAGCCCTGCATGGGCTCCCTCCTCAGCAGGGAGCCTGCTTCTCCCTCTCCCTCTGCCTACAGCACCCCTTGCTTGTGCTCTCTCTCTCTAATAAATAAAATCTTAAAAAAATGAATTAACCATGGAAAATACCATGTTTTCTATTCATTTTCTTGTTCAGCATTTTTCTAGAGAAATCATGAATCAAAAAGTAGTTTTATAAAGTACATTGCTATATCTAAAAATGTAATACTTCTCAATTTTTAATTTGCTAATGGATTTACAAAAGAGAGATGTGGAAAAATAGTTATCTCCCTCTCATGATAAAATAATGAACAAATTATTAAAATCATGCAAAGGATCATCTTCTAATGTTCAACATTTCATTTTTCACTGTTCAATCTAGTACAAATATTTTGTTTGTACACAAGGGAAGGCAGATAGCCCCTTGTTGCATCCATTTGTGTCAAGCACGTTATCATCTAGCATCTAAAGAGGTAAACAGCTGTAAGATATATTTTTAAGATTGAAGGGAGGCTTAGACTCCATGGGCCCCATGAAAAAAAATGTGTCTATGAAAAAGTAGCATAATCCTTCACAGGCTACCCTAACTAAAAACAAAGAAAGAAAGAAACAACCAAACAAAAAAACCCAGCTAGGTGTCTGGGTGGCTCAGTTGGTTAAGCAATTGTCTTTGACTCTGGTCATGATCCTGGAGTCCTGGGATTGAACCCAACATTGGGCTCCCAGCTCCATGGAGAGTCTGCTTCTCTCTCTGATCTTCTCCCTTCCCATGCTCTCTCTCTCTCTCAAATAAGTAAATAAAATGTTAAAAAAAAATACAGGTGGGAGAAGCAAGGTGGCAGAGGAGTAGCAGACTGAAACAGCATTAGGTCCCAGGAGTTCAGCTAAATAGTTATCAAATCATTCCAAACAACTACAAACTCAACAGGAGATAGAAAAGAAGAACAACAATTCTAGGAACAGAAAATTGACCACTTTCAGGAAGGTGGTATGTGTGGAGGAGTGATCCAAACCAAGGGAAAGATAGACCACAGGGGAAGGGGCCAGCTCCTGGCAAGTAGTGGAGCAGTGGAGCACAAAATCAGAACTTTTAGAAGTCTGCTCCACTGAGGGACATCACTCCAGAGTCTAAAGGGGTGGAGCCCTCGCCGGGTCAAGGTGGTCTCAGGACCCACTGAGTCAAAGAAAGACTGGGGGTGCCTGAGTATGGCAGAGCTGCCAGGTATCAGAGGGAGAGAGGCCAGTTACAGAGATGGAGTTGGAGCCAAGAAGTGAGCTCTCAGCTTGGGGCTACCTTAAGTCATGATCCAAGACACAGTCAGGCCACTGCTCTTTGAGCAGGGACTTGACAAGCAACATATCTGGAGAGACCCTCCTGCTTCCTCCTCCAGGAGGAGCAGTGCAGATGTGCAGGGAGGAATCTGCTGGGTTTGGAGACTCATAACAGGGCTGTGCACAAGAGATAAAAACTCTAGGTCACAGACCATTTGAGCACAGAGTGCAGCCAGAGACCAGGAAGGTGGGAGGAATTGACTGCTTTTTTCTGAGGGAAAAATGACAAGTGGGGCCTCCAGCACTTGGCTTCTCAGGCTGGAGATTGGGAGGCCACCATTTTCACTCCTGTCCTCCAAAGCTCTACAGAAAGCATTCAGGGAACAAAAGCTCCTGAGAGCGAACCCAAGGAGAATATTTAGCTTGGACCCTGCCAATGGCGGTGCAATTCTGCCTCAGGCAAAGATATTTGAGAATCACTGCAAGAGGCCCCTCCACCAAGAAGTCATCAAGAACATCCAGCCAAGACCAAGTTCAACGATCAACTAGAACTGTGGAACTTCAGAGCTAGGTAAAAACAACACATAGAATTCATGGCAATTTCCCCATGATCCTTTGGTCTTGCAAAGTTATTTTTTTTATTTTATTTTTTTCTTTATTCTATTTTCTTAACTTTTCCTCTTTCCTCTTTCAACGTTTTTTAACTATTTTATCTTAACAATACCTATTTTTAAAAAAAAAAACTTTCTAAATTTTCATTGTTATAATCATATTTTATCCCTTCATTGTATTTAACCTAATTGTTTGTATACATATAGGTTTTTTTTTTTCCTTTAAAATTTTAGGATACAATTTCTTCTGATAGATCAAAATATACCCTAAATCTACCACATGGCTTTGTTCTAGTCTCCAGTCTGATCACATTTTCTCCATCTGGTGTTCTTCTTTGTCTTTTTTTTTCCCCTCTTTTCAACCAATTTACCTTATAAATTCCTTTTTTAGAATCTTTTTTTTTAATCTTCATCTTTACAGTCATATTCCATCCCTTCATCGTGTTTACACTTATTTTTGTATACATATAAGTTTTCTTTTTTTTTTTTTAATTTTGGGAGGTAGTGTCTTCTAAGAGACCAGAATACACCCAAAATCAAGTGGGTGATTCTGTTCTATTCACCAGCTAAAATGTATGTATGTATGTATGTGTGTGTGTGTATATGTATATATATATATATATATATATATATATATATAATTTTTTTTAATTTTTATTTTTTCTCCCCACTCTTCTCTTCTGATTTGGTTAGTGTATATTTTTCTGGGGTCTTTGCCACTCCTTTAGTATTTTATTCTCTCATTCATATATTCATATCAGGATAAAATGACAGGACGGAAAAACTCACCACAGGAAAAAAGAACAAGAGGCTAGGGACCTAATCAATATGGAAATTGGCAATATGTCAGAAATAGAGTTCAGAATGACAGTAATCTAGGTGCTAGCTGGGCTCAAAAAAGTCATGGAAGATATTAGAGAATCCCTTTCTGAAGAAATAAAATCTCTTTCTGGAAAGAGATAAAATCTAACCAAGTTTAAATTTAAAAAGCCATTAATGAGGTGCAATCAAAATTGGAGGCTCTTACTGCTAGGAAAAATGAAGGAGAAGAGAGAATTAGTGATATAGAAGACCAAATGATGAAGATTAAGGAAGATGAGCAAAAGAAAGACAAACAACTGCTGGACCACAAGAGGAGAATTTGAGAGTTAAGTAATACCATAAGATGAAACAAATTAGAATAATTGGAATCCCAGAAGTAGAAGAAAGAGAGAGGGGAGCAGAAGGTATATTGGAGCAAATTATAGTAGGGAATTTCCCTAATATGGTAAAGGGAACAACATCAAAATCCAGGGGGCACAGAGAACTCCTCTCAAAATTAATAAAAGTAGGTCCACACCCCATCATCTAATAGTAAAACTTACAAATCTTAGTGACAAAGAAAAAATCCTGAGAGCAGCTTGGGTCAAGATCTTTAACATACAATGTTAGAAATATTAGATTGGCAGCAGACTTATCCACAGAGACCTGACAGGCCAGAAAGAACTGGCATGATATATTCAGAGCACTTAAAGAGAAAAATATGCAGCTAGGAATACCATCTCCAGCTAGGCTATCATAGAAAATAGAAGGAGAAATAAAAAGTTTCCAGGACAAACAAAAACTGAAAGAATTTGCAAACACCAAACCAGCCCTACAGGAAATATTTAAAGGGGACATGTAAGCAAAAAATAGAGCTTAAAAGTAAAGACCAGAAAGGAACAAAGACAATATACAGTAACAATCATCTTATAGGCAATACAATGGTACTAAATTCATATCTTTCAATAGTTATCCTGAGTGTAAATGGGCTAAACGCCCCAATCAAAAGACACAGAGTATCAGAATGGAAAAAATAAAATAAAACAAAACAAACAAGACCCATTGACATGCTATCTATAAGAAACTTTTTTTAGACCCAAAGACACCTCCAGATTTAAAGTGAGGAGGTGGAAAACAATTTATCATGATAATGGACATCCAAAGAAAGCTGGAGTGGCAATCCTTATATCACACAAATTAGATTTTAAGCCAAAGACTATAATAAGAGATGAGGAAGGACACTACATCATACTTAGAGGGTCTGTCCAACAAGCAGATCTAACAATTTTAAATATCTATGCCCCTAACATGGGAACAGCCAATTATATAAACCAATTAACAACAAAATCAAAGAAACACATCAACAATAATACAATAATAGTAGGGGACATTAACAGTCCCCTCACTGCAATTGACAGATCATCCAAGCAAAAGATTAACAAGGAAATAAAAGTTTAAATGACACACTGGACCAGATGGACATCACAAATATATTCAGAACATTCCATCCCAAACAACAGATTACACATTCTTCTCTAGTGCACATGGGATATTCTCCAGAATAAATCACATCCTGAGTTACAAATCAGGTCTCAAACAGTACCAAAAGATTGTGATAATTTCCTACATATTTTCAGAACACACTGTTCTGAAGCTAGAACCCAATCACAAAAGCAACATTGGAAAGAACTCAAACACATGGAGGCTCAAGAGCAACCTACTAAAAAATGAATGGGTCAACGAGGAAATTAAGGAAAATTTTTTTAAAAAATCATGGAAAAAATGAAAATACAACTCTTCAAAATCTTTGGGACACAGCAAAGGTGTCCTGAGAGGAAAGTATATAGCAATACAAGCCTTTCTCAAGAAACAAGAAAGGTCTGAGATACACATGTAACCCTACACGTAAAGGAGGTGGAGAAAGAACAGCAAAGAAAGCCTAAACCCAGCAGAAGAGAAATTGTAATGATCAGAGGAGAAATGAATGAAATGGAAACCAAAAGAACAGTAGAAGAAATCAATGAAACTAGGAGCTGGTTCTTTGAAAGAATTAATAAGATTGATAAATCCCTGGACAGACTTATCAAAAAGAAAAAAAGAAGAGACCCAAATCAATAAAATCAAAAATGAAAGAGGAGATTAGAAGCAACACTAGAGAAATACAAACAATTACAAAATTATAAGCAACTCTACGCCAGCAAATTTGACAATCCGGAAGAAAACGATGCATTCCTAGTGACATATAAACTACCAAAATTGAGCCAGGAAGAAATAGAAACCTGAACAGATGCATAACCAGTAAAGAGATTGAAGAGTGGTGAAAAATCTCCCAACAAACAAGAGCCCAGGGCCAGATGGCTTCCCAGGGGAATTCTACCAAACATTTAAAGAAGAATTATTACCTATTCTCCTGAAACTGTTCCACAAAGTAGAAATGGAAGGGAAACTTCCAAACTCACTTTATGAGGCCAGCATTAAAAAGAGAATTACCAACCAGTATCTTTGATGAACATGGATGCAAAAATTCTCACCAAAATACTAGCCAATATTCTCCAACAGTACATTAAAAGGGCTATTCGCCACGACCAAGTGAGATTTGTTCCTGGGCTGCAAGGTTGGTTCAACATCTACAAATCAATCAATGTGATACAATACAGTAATAAAAGAAAGGAAGAGAACCATAGGATACTCTCAGTAGATGCTGAAAAAGCATTTGACAAAGTACAGCATCATTTTTGGTCAAAACTCTTCAAAGTGTAGGGATTGTGGGTATATACCACAGTATCATCAAAGTCATCTATGAAAAACCCACAGCAAATATCATTCTCAATGGGGGAAAACTGAGAGCTTTTCCCCTAAGGTCAGTAACACAGCAGGGATGTCTGCAATCTCTACTGCTATTCAACATAGAACTAGAAGTTCTAACCTTGACAATCAGACAACAAAAAGCAATTAAAGCCATCTGAATTGGCAAAGAAATCAAACTCTCATTCTTTGTAGATGATATGATGCTTTATGTGGAAAACCCAAATGACCACTCCAAAACTGCTAGACCTCATACAGGAATTCAGTAAAGTGTCAGGATATAAAAGCAATGCACAGAAATCAGTTACATTTCTATAAACCAATAGTAGGACAGAATAAAGAGAAATTAAGGAGTCGATCCCATTTACAATTGCACCCAAAACCATAAGACACCTTAAGAATAAACCTAACCAAAGAGGCAAGAAATCTGCACTCAGAGAACTATAAAGTACTCATGAAAGAAATTAAGGAAGACACAAATAAATGGAAATATATTCCATGCTCATGGATTGGAAGAACAAATATTGTCAAAATATTTATGCTACCTAAAGCAATCTGCACATTTAACACAATCCTTATCAAAATACTGTCAATTATTTTTTCAAACAAATGGAACAAATAATCCTAAAATTTATATGGAATCAGAAAAATCCCCGAGTAGCCAGAGGAGTTTTGAAAAAGAAAGCCAAAGTTCGTGGCATCACAATTTGACTTCAAGCTCTACTACAAAGCTGTCATCATCAAGACAGTGTGGTACTGGCACAAAAACAGACATATAGATCAATGGAACAGAATAGAGAGCCCAGAAATAGACCCTCAACTCTATGGTCAACCAATCTTTGACAAACCAGGAAAGAATTTCCAATGGAAAAAAGACATTCTCTTCAACAAATGGTGTTGGGAAACATGGACAGCCACATGCAGAAGAATTAAACTTTACCACTTCCTTACACCACACACAAAAATAGATTCAAAATGGGTGAAAGACCTCAATGTGAGAAAGGAATTCATCAAAATCCTTGAGGAGAACACAGGCAGCAACCTCTTTGACCTCAACCATGCAACTTCTTCTTAGAAACATCGACAAAGGCAAGGGAAGCAAAGACAAAAATAAACAATATTGGGACTTCATCAAGATCAAAAGCTTTTGCACAGCAAAGGAAATAGTCAGCAAAACCAAAAGACAGCTGACAGAATGGGAGAAGATATTTGTAAATGACATATCAGATAAAGGGCTAGTATCCAAAATCTATAAAGAATTTACCAACTCAATGGGGTGCCTGGGTGGCTCAGTGGGTTAAAGCCTCTGCCTTCAGCTCAGGTCATGATCCCAGGGTCCTGGGATCGAGCCCCGCATTGGGCTCTCTGCTCTGCAGGGAGCCTGCTTCTTCCTCTCTCTCTCTCTCTCTCTGTCTGCCTCTCTGCCTACTTGTGATCTCTGTCTGTCAAATAAATAAAAAAATCTTAAAAAAAATGTATTAAGAAGTTACCAACTCAAGACCCAAAGATCAAATAATCCGATCAAGAAATGGGCAGAAGACATGAATAGACATTTCTTCAAAGAAGACATCCAGATGTGCAACAGATACATGAAAAAGTGCTCCGCATCACTCGGTATCAGGGAAATACAATTAAAACCACAATGAAATACCACCTCACACCAGTCAGAATGGCTAAAATGAACAAGTCAGGAAATGACAGATGTTGGTGAGGATGTGGAGAAAGGGGAGCCCAACACTGTGGTGGGAATGCAAGCTGGTGCAACCACTCTGGAAAAGAACATGGAGGTTCCTCAAAAAGTTGAAAATAGAGCTACCCTATGACCCAACAATTACACTACTGTGTATTTACCCTAAAGATACAAATGTAGTGATCCAAAGGGGCATGTGCACCTGAATGTTTATAGCAGCAATGTCTACAATAGCCAAACTATGGAAAGAACCTAGATCTCCATCAACAGATGAATGAATAAAGAGGATGTGGTTTATATATATACAAAGGAATACTATGCAGCCATCAAAAGAAATGAAATCATGCCATTTGCAATGATGTGGAAGGAACTGAGTGAAATAAGTGAGTGAAATAAGTCAATCAGTGAAAGACAAGTATCATATGATCTTTCTGATATGAAGAATTTGAGAGGCATGATGGGGGGCCGTGGGGGGTAGGGAAGGAAAGAATGAAACAAGATGGGATAGGGAGGGAGACAAACAATAAGAAACTCTTAATCTCACAAAACAAATTGAGAATTGCAGAGGGGTGGGGGGGTAGGGATAGGGTGGCTGGGTTATGGATATTGGGGAGGGTGTGTGCTATGGTGAGTGCTGTGAAATATGTAAGCCTGATGATTCACAGATCTATACCCCTGGGACAAATAATAAAATATATGTTAATAAAAATAATTAAAAAAAAACAGCCAATATTTCATCCTTAATATTTTTTCTATCCTTTAATTTTTTTACAGTCAGTGTTTTTAGAAGACAGAATTTTAATTTCATTTCAAAAACCTTCTTATTTCTCCTTTCCAGTGCCCTACTCTTCACAGAGTATTCTAAACCATCCCTAATAGGTCACCAGAGGAATTGATCCCTGACTGACCATTTGCAGGACTAACTCAATGGTACACACACTTCAGTCTTTGTTCATCATCTTGCTCCCTCTAATTCTTCCCTTTATTTCCTGAGGACACTTCCCAATAAGCTACCTGCTCCTAAACCACTGTCTTAACCTCTGTTTTGTTTTTTTTGTTTTGTTTTGTTTTGTTTTTTTTTTAATAACCCATTTAAGATAAGAAGACTGGTTTTTGCCATGACTTTTCAGTATTTTTAAGATATCCAAATGGAAATACTTCATAAGCCATTCAATAACTTCTAAAATGAGGATGAATTAAATCCTTCTTAAACAGAGAGAGACACTGCACAGAGAAAATAGCTAAGTACCTGGCCTTCATGAACTAAAATGTATCAAGGTAGAAAGGGGAGAATGAGCTGGTAGAAGGCACAAAGAATGGCAAAGGAAATTTATAGAGTGATTACAAATGAGGAGAAAAGTTTAGCAAAGTAAAGCAGAGGACATTTTTCCATTCTCAGTGGTTAAATAAAATAATGACTAAAAATATCTCTATTGTATTTAAGACACATGAAAGTTACTTTTACTAGAATGATGAGCAGAAGCCACCCAGAGTCTTTTTGGTGGAAGATGAAAAGAGTGGAGACCTATCTTCAGAAGAATTTATTTGCTCCTAGTATGATCTTGGCTTATTTCAGGCAATTTAACTATAATTAATTTAATAAAATTGGCACAAGACTGAATAAACTAATCCATCTAAGATCTTAAAACATCACTTTTTTGGAGTAAAACACTCAGTTAATATTAACTATTTTATTAAGTGCTTATTATATATCCAACTCTGTAATAATATTATACATCATCTCTTTTAAATTACTCTTTAAGCTACTGAGTTTAGTAGGCTTGGAGACTAAATAATTTACTGATGAGACTAGGACAAATGGAAAAGAAAGAAGAGAAAGAGAGAGAAAGAAAGAAAGAAAGAAAGAAAGAGAAAGAAAGAAAGAAAGAAAGAAAGAAAGAAAGAAAGGAAAGAAGGAAAAGAAAAAGCAAGATCTGAAGGGAAGAAAGAGGGAGGGAGGGAAGGAAGGAGGAAGGAAGTGAAGGATGGAAGGTAGCTAGGGAGGTGGAAGGAAGGAAGGAAGGAAGGAAGGATTGAATTTTAGAAAGCGTCTTACTTTGAATGCTGCAAATTTTGTTAACTAGAGGCCAAAATGTTTTTTCTCTCCTTTTCCTTTGGGCCCATTACAGGCTTGATTATTACACAGGAATTTAGGGGATATTTGTGGGAAAGGGTTAAAAAAAAAAAAAAGCAAAACACAAATATTTTCCAAATTAATTTGTTCATGTGGCATTCAGCCTTTCTTCTCTCTGAAAACAAATAATTGGGAAATTAGTTATGTGTATTCTGTCTTTTTTCTTTTATTTTAAAAATATCTAGGAAAGATCCAATTTAAGTCAGTATTACTTTTGTAAAGGGAGAATAGACACAGTGATGGAGATCAGAGAATGGAAAATAGATTTTCACTCTTAGTGCAATAGAAGGTTAAAGGAGGCAAAGAACAGAAATTATCTTATCTTGGGGTGTCTGGGTGGCTCAGTCAGTTAAGCATATGCCTTTGGTTCAGGATCTCAGGATCTCAGGGTCTTTGGATGGAGCCCAGCTGGCAGGCTCCCTACTCAGTGGGAAGTCTTCTTTCCCTCTCCCTCTGCCCCTCCCCCTGCTCATGCTCTCTCTCTCTCTCTCTCTCTCTCTTTCTTTCTCTCAAATAAATAAAATCTTTTTAAAAAGATAAGTTTTCTAAAGATTTTATTTATTTATTTGAGAGAGAGAGAGAGAGAAGAGAGTACAAGCAGGGGGGAATAGCAGGCAGAGAGAGAGGGAGAAGTTGCCCCAATGCAGGGTTCTATCCCAGGACCCAGGACAGCTCAATCCCAGGACCCTGAGATCATGACCTGAGTCAAAGATAGCCACCCAGATGCATCCCCCACCCCCAAAATTATCTTATCTCCGTGTGTTTATCTGATATGCTTCCTGTTCAACTTGTTAGGTATGGCTCTTCCTTCCCTTATTTTCATATCTTTCTCCACTTCCACACATCTGTCTCCAATTCAACTCCACACATCCTAACCTTCTTCTTCAACATCAATAATCAGAGACACCACTGATTTAGGACAGAGTCCATGATAGGTATATTGTTCATTTAAGTTCCACAATCCTCCTGCAAAGTGAGGTGGAATTCCTAGTTTTATAGATGGGTCAGTGATGGCTATATAGATAGGTAAGTAGATTATACATAAATAGAAGACCTTCCAGTTAAAATTAAATATTTCTTTCTCCCCCCAAACCTTGTGTTTTCAACATTATTATTTGAAAATGACAGTGAATCAGATACATGTTTGGGGAATCATAACTCAAGCTGAAGCTAATGGCTAATGTGTCTTAATTTGCCTTCCAACAATAAGCAAAACTTTAAGCCAGAGAAATGGACACTGGGTTGTTAGAATTTACTTTGGCAGGCATAGAATTGAGAAATTATTGTGGACTAAGTCCTCCAACCAGAAGTCTAGCTTTGCTCTGGAGATCGTGATTATCAAAAGTAGACCATGGTATTAACTCATAAGGAAGTTTTTATTAGAAAGCAGTGGTTCATATGTCCATAAGGTAAGTTTTGAAATAAGAATTGAAAGTGCAGATAAAATAAAAGGTGAGTTGGGCGCCTGGGTGGCTCGGTGGGTTAAGCCGCTGCCTTCGGCTCAGGTCATGATCTCAGGGTCCTGGGATCGAGTTCCGCATTGGGCTCTCTGCTCAGCAGGGAGCCTGCTTCCCTCTCACTCTCTCTGCCTGCCTCCTTGCCTACTTGTGATCTCTCTCTGTCAAATAAATAAATAAAATCTTAAAAAAAAATTAAAAAAAAATAAAAGGTGAGAGTGTTTCTTAGATAGTGCTGTGTGCACCTATTTCAGAGTTATTGCTTTATAACTTCTATGTCTACTGCAATATTTAAATAAGGGTCATATCTAACCAAAGTAAGAGATTAATAAACATCCATATAAACACAGAAAAATTCTGTTTTCCACTCTAGTTACATATTTGAAATTCAATACATTTTTAGGGTTAAAGACTACACAGAAAACTGTTAATTTTAATTGAAATTATTTCTAAGAAGCAGTATTTACTTACATTGAAATTTGCATTAAAAGGCCAAGTCATCTAACTCCAAGATAAAGAACAATTCATTGAATTTCGAATTCTCTGCTCATGACGCTTTCAATGTCCTGCAACTATATTTATTTTAATATTTCTCTCACCTTTCACCTTTTCTTCTATCAACCTTTATTCTTTTCCTATGCTAATGTTCTAAATTAAAATCTGAAAATCATGTGATCCAAAACTCCACACGAATAAAAAGAATTTGATCTTAGTTATACAGTGTATATATTCTCTGACTGTCAAAGTAGTCTTCACTGCTAGCTATAATCACTTATAAAACAGACTATTCAAATATAGGAGTGAGAAAATTATATTCATAACTAATCTTATGGCATCTTTTACGTAAACTCACAACAGTTTTTTAATTAGGAAATTGAGAGAATCTTAAACATATTTAAATAATTTGCAAAGATTCTCTTAGCTTAAAAAATAAGAATATGCAAAAATATGAACAGGCAGGTTTTCAATGAATAATAAATAGATATATGTTTGCAAATAAACATGGTCAACAGGAGTGAGCCTAAAATGCAGAGTTTCATATGCAGAGACTATTTCCCAGGAGAAACTAAGATAACAATCCAATTAAGCTATTACTGTATGTAAATGTGGAACTGCAATTTAAGTTACCATAATAAGGAAGAAATCCAAAAGTAAAATAACATGGTTCTTGTTTTATTTCAAAGAAGTCAAATGATAAGTTGTCAAAGGGGTAGGAAAGCTTCAGGTGTTCAGGATCTGAAGGAAATCAGTTTGTAAAATATAATGATGGATGGCTTTTGAGTGCTAGCAGAAAGCCATGTCATCACTTCACAATTAAAAATTCATTAGAACTTGTGAGATCAGGATAACATTTAGTAAATAGAAGCAGCATGTGAGAAATTTGAATGAGTATAGGGGCTTAATAGAATAATCAGTGCTCAAACCAGTTTACCTCTAAACAACAATTTATAAATATTCATAGTCTTAAAACTAACTAAAGGATAAAATTAGGAATCTTGCTCCAACTATTATTAGCATTATACCATTTATTTCAATGACGTGCCATAGTATTAGTTAAAACTAAATTGTTTAATCAAGATGGAAGAGAATATTCAAGTTTAAATGCTATCTTTAAGTAGAATATTCAACTTCAAATTTAAGTTCTACCTCACGTAAATAGACTTTTTCAGTGTCACAAAACTACTTATAAATTATGGCACTAATGTATACTTAGGCACTATCCGATTAAAGACTAGATGATTTAAAAAAAATATTTCTACAACTTAGAAATCAGACAATAGTCTTTTGAACATACCAAAGAATTTTAAAATGTTGAATAAATTTCAAACAAAAACAAATAATCTCAGTGAAGATAATGACACATTCAAAACAAACATTTTATCCCTCTTGTTTTAATAACTTGAGATGAAGAACTGGAGAAATACTCGGCAAACACAGATCTCACCCATGATTTCTTGGTTTGCAAAAAGGTTCAAGAACATATGAATTTGTTGTTTGTATTTAACTCTTGAGACACTTGACATAGAAACTGAATTCATATTCTCTCAAAAAAAAAAAAAAGATTTGGCCACATTGACCCACATTTCACAGGACAATACAATATGTTATACCTGAGTTCAGGTTACCCCTTTTCCACAGAAAAAAGGTTCAATTTTTTACCTACTAGCTACTTCAATTTACCCTCTACTCGGGGACCCCCATCTCTGCTATGGTTTTTGTTTATGGAAGGATAAAAACCAAACTATTAAAAATTAGCAATGATATACTTAGTAGTACCTCTTCTTATTTAAGTGACAGGTTTTTAAAAAGTACATACATTAGATTCTTTAAATATTCAAAAGTTTATGTTTAACATATTGCCAAAGGACTGAAAAAAAGAGATACACTATAGAATCAAGTGACATTGTCAATTATGTAGATGTTCTAATAAACGCATAGCATTTAAAGTGATTTTAGGTATTATTTTACTGAAGAAACAATGGAAAAATCTTTGAAGTTTTCATCTTTGTCTCAGAGGACACCTGTATGTGACTTTACAAAAGTTTTAAACCATAATGTTCCTGATTTTCATAACTTTTATCACAAAGAGTACTATTACACATTCGTAAAAAACAGATCTCAAGTGTAAGTTTTTAATGATGACTTTTGCAATCTTTTAAACAGTTACCTAGAAATTCATTACAATTTTATGCTCATATTTCTTAAGTTTTTGTGGATTTTATTTTTTTTAAATGGATTAATTTATTGGGGGTGGCAAGGGTTCTCCAAAATTTTCCTTAAGTTCTTTTATTTATCTTTTCTATTATGTATTATTGTCTCTCAGAAAAACAGTGTTCCCATCACTCACTAAAATGGTTTAGAAATATAACAGTTCAGAAATCCAATTAATAATTTGTAAGCACTGGTAATGTTGCAACATGACTATAGCTCTTTGGCAATTGTGCTGATTGTCAGATTTATAGTCCCCACTAGGCACCATACCAAACAGGTTATTGACTGTGGGGCACTTTTGTGGAAATGAAATCTACAGCACTTCTTAGCTAATAGAGCTACATTAGCTTAATACTGAGGAAGGAGAAACAAAAGTATCCCCTCAGTTAAACACTACTCTAGAAGGAAAGTCTCAATGGATTAAAATTAAAAAAAAAAAAAGCAGTCTAAAGAAAATGTGAGTAAAGTATTATAAACAAGTGTTCATTGGTAAATTTTCAAAAGAAAAAAAAAGTAGTTTACTCATCCTAAAAAAACAAAACTCAAAACTAACATAATAGCACACAAATGATAATGATACTAACTGGCAATTACTTGAACCCTGCTCACTTATGTGATAAAGTGTTTTGTTGTTGTTAATAAGATCTAAACAGGCAAATTAAATATTTGAACAGTTTCTTCCAGACTTCATAAAAATTCTGTATTTCATCTGTTAATTCACTCTTTCTATTTGAAGCATTAGGGACTTGAGAACCAAACACCACCTGTGGTTCTATTTTATTCCTAACATATCCCTCACTGACGGTTTTAAAGACTGCATCAAAGGGAGGCTCTTAAGGTGAATGTCCTCATTGTCATTCCAGAAAAATAATATGGTATTAGCTCCTAGTGATGTGGTTCACATTTTTAATAATGCTAAACCCAACTTATTCCTGTATTTTTTTTCAACATCTTAAATGCTTAGCAGGGAGATAGGGTAGGAACCTCATATCTGATTGGCATACTTTCTGTTTTGCTCAAGAAATGCAATTTAATTAACCATGTGTACTCTCTTCATTCATGCTTTACATTACATCCAGCTATCTTGCTGAATATTTCCAAGTGTAATCATAATCTCTTAGATAATTATTAATGGGTATTTTCTTCAAAATAAAATAAGCTTATCTTTTAATTATGTATTTATAAAATGCTAGGAGCTTTAAAAATGTCCCTTATATGCTTTTGGCTCAGGTCATGGTCCCAGGGTCCTGGGATCAAGCACCGCATTGGGCTCTCTGCTCAGCGGGGAACCTGCTTCCCCTTCTTTCTCTGCCAGTTTCTCTGCCTACTTGTGACCTCTGTCTGTCAAATAAATAAATAAAATCCTTAAAAATGCCCCTTATACCTAAAAGCCAACTTATGCTACATTCAGAAAATATTAACATTAATAAACTAGGAATCTTAATTATTGGGGTGCCTTGGTGGCTCAGTGGGTTAAGCCTCTGTCTTCAGCTCAGGTCATGATCTTAGGGCCTGGAATCAAGCCCCCATATCGGGCTCTGCTCAGCAGGGAGCCTGCTTCCCCTTCTCTCTCTGCCTACTTGTGATCTCTCTGTCAAATAAATAAATAAATAAATAAAATCGTAAAAAAAAATCTTAATTATCTATATATACTGCATCTAAAACTAATAACAAACCATCATAAATTCCATGTCATATTTAGATTTTCAATAAATTAAGACTGTATCAAAAGCTGACTTGAAGGAAAATAAAGACTTGAGTGAATTTTTTGTAACATTAGGTACAGTAAAACAAATATTTTTCACATTAACAGGAATGTAAACAGAGTCCAAGCTAGAGCTTTAAAATAAGGGCATTCATTATTATTAACTTTTAGTTAACCAGTAAAGTGCCAAATGTTACAATTCCCTTAAAAACTCATTATTAGGAATTTTCTGAGTTGTCTGGCTTTCAATTCAACATGATACAATGAGTTTTTAATAAAAGAATTGGCATAGAAATTAGGAGTCATACTTACATGTTCTTAAAGTCATACATTTATTATTTTAACCATTTATTGTGTGGGTAACATAAATCTCACAGGGATAGAGTTGTGAATCATTGTGAAAATATAAAAACTTAACCAACTATTTCAATGTCAGAAGCATAAAAATAATTTAAAGATACTAATAAAAATGTGGAAATATTAGAAAACAATTCCACTACATTAAAAATCTCAAGTATTACTTTCAGAATTAGTTACACTTCCCATTTCAAAGACCTGCTTTCTTAACAGAACCCAAAATTTTATGTTTTTTTTTTTTAAACTAAAATCTCAAAAGATTGAAGAATTATCCGTAGAAATATAAGAAACGTAGGGGTCCTGTAAGGGAAAATAACTCAAAACTTACCCTTTTCTCTATAGCAGAAATATCTTATTTTAAGAGACCTTGAAAAATAATTATTTTAAGAGACTTTGAAAAATTTCATCTGAGTATTAAACACATATTTTTTCTATAAGAAGATGTCATTGATTTTATTTATTTTTGTTTCTTTATCATGGCCATACATTATATTTTTAATTCTTAAAAAATCCTACCATTTTATTTTATTACTTTTTAAGTTTTCATCCAGATAGTTAATATACAGTGTAATATTAATTTCAGGTGTACAATATAGTCATTCAACATTTCCATACAACACTGAGTGCTCATCATAAGTTCACTCCTTAATCCCCATCACCTGTTTAATCCATCCTCCCACTTTCCACCCCTCTGGCAACCATCAATTTGTTCTCTATAGTTAAGAATTTGTTTCTTGATTTTCTGCTCTTTTTTTTCTCCTTTATTCTTTGTTTTGTTTTTGAAATTCCACATATGAGTGAAATCATGTGTTATTTTGCTTTATCTTTCTCTGACTGATCTATTGTGCTCAGCCTAACAGTCTCTAGCTCCATCTACATCATTGCAAATTTCATCCTTTTTTATGGCTGATATATATATATATATATATATATATATATATATATATATATATGCCATCTTCTCTTTATCCATTCATCCATCAGTGAACAATTGGGCTTCTTCCATAGTTTGGTTATTGCAGATATTTCCACTATAAATATTGGGGTGCATGTATCTCTTTGAATTAACAATCTTGTATTCTTTGGGTAAATATCTAGTAGTGCAATTGCTGGATAGTAGGGAAGTTCTATTTTTAACTTTTTGAGGAACCACTATACTATTTTCCATAGTGGTTGTACCAATTTACATTCCTACCAACAGTGCAAGAGCATTCTCCACATCCTTGCCAATACCTGTTATTTTTTGTGTTGTTGGTTTTCACCAATCTGAGTGGTATGAGGTGATATGCCATTGTAGTTTTGATTTGTATTTTTTCCCAATAATGAATGATGATGAGCAGCTTTTCATGTGTCCATTGGCCATTTGAATGTCTTCTTTGGAAAATGTCTTTTCATTTCTTCTGTCCAGTTTTTAATTGGATTATTTGTTTTGGGGGTGTTGAGATTTAGAGCTTCTTTATATTTTTTGGATACTAATCTTCTACCAGATATGTCATTTTCAAATATCTCTCCCCATTCTGTAGGTGGTCTTTTAGTTTTGTTGATTATTTCCTTCACTGAGAAGAAGATTTTTATTTTCATAAAGTCCCAATAGTTCATTTTTGTTTTTGTTTCTCTTGCCCCAGGAGACATATCTAGAAAGAAGGTGCTATGACCAATGTCAAAGAGGTTACTGCCTGTGTTCTCCTCTAGCATTTTTATGATTTCAGGTTTCATATTTAGGTCTTTCATCCATTCTGAATGTTTTTTGTGTTTGGTGTAAGAAAGTGGTCCAGTTTCATTCTCTTGCATGCTGCTCTCCAGTATTCCCAACATCATTTATTAAAGAGACTCTTTTTTCCATTGGATGTTCTTCCCTGAAATCTTCATTGAAGATTAATTGACCATATAGTTGTGGGTTCATTTTTGGGCTTTCTGTTCTGTTGCATTGATCTAAGTGTCCATTTTTGTGCCAGTACCATACTGCTTTGATTACCACAGCCATGTAATATAACTTGATGTCCAGAATTGTGATACCTCCAGGTTTGCTTTTCTTTTTAAATTGTTTTGGATTTTCAAGTCTTTTGTGGTTATGTACAAATTTTAGGATTGTTTGTTCTAGATCTGTGAAAAATACTGGTGGTATGTTGATAGGGATTGCACTATATGTATAGATTATATTGGGTAATATAGACATTGGAATATTATTTGTTCTTCCAGTCCATGAGTATGGAATGTTTTTCCTTTTTCTCTGTGTGTTATTCAACTTCTTTCAGCAGTGTTGTCCAGTTTTTGGAATACAGTTTTTTTGCCTCTTTGGTTAGGTTTATTCCTAGTTATCCTATGGTTTTTGGTGCAATTGTAAGTGGAATGGATTTTTTAATTTCTCTTTCTCCTGTTTCATCATTCTTATAGAAATGCAATAGTTTTCTGTACAACAATTTTGTATCCTGATAATTTACTGAATTTATCAGTTCTAGCTGTTTTTGGTGGAATCTTTCAAGTTTTCTATATAGAGTATCATGTCATCTACAAATAGTGAAAGTTTCACTTCTTCCTTGCCCATCTGAATGCCTTTTTTTTTTTCTGATTATTGTACCTAAGACTCCCAGTACTATATTAAATAACACTGGTGAGAGTGGACATCCCTGTCTTGTTCCTGACTGTAGAGGAAAGTTCCAGTTTTTCCCCACTGAGAGTGATATTAGCTGGTGAGTTTTTCATATGTGGCCTTTATGATACTGAGGCATGTTTCTTTTAAGCCTACTTTGTTAAGGATTTTTGATGATGAATAGATGTTGCACTTTGTCAAATGTGTGTGTTATTTTTTTTATACATCTGTTGAAATGATCATATACTTCTTATCCTTTCTTTTGTTAATGTGGTATACAAACATAAAGGAGAATTACAGACCAATATCCCTGATGAATGTGGATGCAAAAATTCTCACCAAGATACTAGCCAATAGGACCTAATAGTACATTAAAAGAACTATTCACCATGACCAAGTGGGATTTATTACTGGGCTGAAAGATTGGTTCAACATCCACAAATCAATGTGATACAATACATTAATAAAAGAAAGAACAAGAACCATATGAAACTCTCAATAGATGCAGAAAAAGCATTTGGCAAAGTATAGCACTCTTTCTTATTAATGTGGTGTATCACCTGATTGATTTGGGGATATTAAACCACCTTTGCAACCCAGGAATTAATCCCACTTGATCATGTTAAATGATTTTTTTAAGTATTGTTGGATCCAGTTTGCTAGTATTTTATTGAGAATTTTTACATCCATGTTCATCAGGGATATTGGTCTATAGTTCTCTTTTTTTAGGAGAATCTTTATCCAGTTTTGGTATCAAGTAATTCTGGCCTCGTGGAATAAATCTGAAAGTTTTCCTTCCATTTCAATTTTTTGGAATAGTTTGAGAAGAATAAGCATCAGCTCTTGTTTAAATGTTTAGTAGAGTTCACCTGTGAAGCTGTCTGGCCCTGGACTTTTGTTTCCTGAGAGTTTTTTGATTACTGATTCAATTTATTTGCTGGCTATCAGTCTATTCAAGTTTTCTATATCTATGTGTTTCAGTTTGGGTAGTTTATATGTTTCTAGGAATTTGTCCATTTCTTCTAGGTTGTTCTAGTATGTTGGCATATAGTTTTTTTCATAATATTTTCTTATAATTGTTTGTGTTTCTGTGGTTTTGATTAATGTTTCTCCTCTCTCATTTATGATTTGACTTCTTTGGGTCCTTTCTCTTTCCTTTTTGAAAAGTTTGGTAAGAGGTTCATCAGTTTTTATACCTTTTTTTCAATTTTAACAATTTTTTCAGTGAACTGTTCCATTGCTTTTTAAGCTTCTATATCATTTATTAATGCTCTAATCTTAATTATTTCTTGCTTTCTGCTGGCTTTTGTGTTGTTATTTTTCTAGCTCCTTTATGTGTAAGGTTAGGATACTTATTTGAGATTTTCTTTGCTTCCTGAAGTAGGCCTTTATTGTCATAAACTTCCCTCTTAAGATGGCTTTTGCTGCAACCCAAAGGTTTTTGGCCATTGTGTTTTCATTTTCTTGTTACCATGTTTTTTTTTAAACTTGTTACCATGTATTTTTTTTTTAATTTCCTCTTTGATTTCCTAGTTGACCCATTCATTCTTTAGTATAATGGTGCTTAACCTCCATGTACTTATAGTCTTTCCATTTTTTTTTTTTCTTGTGGTTGACTTTTACTTTCATGGCTTTGTGGTCAGAAAATGTGCATGTATGATTTCAATTTTTTTCTAATTTATTGAAGCCTCTTTTTTGACTAATATGTGATCTATTATGGAGATTGTTTCATGTGCCTTGAAGAGAATATGTATTATGCTTTTTTAGGATGGAATATTCTGAATATATGTTGGATCTATCAGCTTCAATTTGACATTCAAAACCATTGTTTTCTTGTTTATTTTCTGTTTATGTGATCTGCCCATTGATGTGAATGGGGGTGTTAATGTCCCTTACTACTATCTATTATTTTCTATTTGCTCCCCTATGTTGTTATTGCTTTATATATTTGGGGGCTCCTGTGTTGTGTGCATAAATATTTATAATTGTTATATATTCTTGTTGGATTGTCCCCATTATGATTATATAATGTCTTTTTTTGGTCTCTTTTTACAGTTTTTGTTTTAATGTCTAGTTTGTCAGGGTGCCTGGGTGGCTCAGTAGGTTAAAGCCTCTGCCTTCGGGTCAGGTCATGATCCCAGGGTTCTGAGATCGAGCCCCACATCGGGCTCTCTGCTCAGTGGGGAACCTGCCTCCCCTTCTCTCTCTCTGCTTGCCTCTCTGCCTACTTGTGATCCCTCTCTCTCTGTCAAATAAATAAACAAAATCTTTAAAAAAAGTCTAGTGTGTCTTATAGTTGTATTCTTACTCCTGCTTTCTTTTAATATTGTGTACTAAATGTTTCCCTACCCCTCACTTTCAATCTGCAGGTGTCCTTAGGTTTAAAATGAGTCTCTTGTGGGCAAGATTTCATTGATTTTAATGGTAGGACCAGTACATTTTTCACTCCATCAGCAAGAAAATATGTCTCATTTTTAGGAGGAAGCTATTCAAAATATTCAGGGTCAGTGACTTCTCAAAAATAATATAATTTATAAGGAAAATATATATGCAATATTTAAAATACATTACAATGGCTTTTAAAGTTTTTTTTTAGTCTTACTGTGTATCATTTTTATTATTTTAGAAAGCTGGAACTTAAATTTTCTTACTTATATATAAATATTATTTTGTAATAATAAAGGTGACAAAAGTACTGATTTCTTTAATGAGGATAAAATATGAAGATCAACTTTGTTTTAGATATATAAAGGAGATGTGAATCAATCTGGTACAATTGCAAAAAACCATATTGGCATTAAATGAAATTGCTTACTGTGCCACAACTTTAGTGTTGCTTAAAATCTAAAATATTAAATAACAATTCATTGGAAAGAGAGCAGAGATTAACATCTATGGTACAATATTCACAC
Organism: Enhydra lutris kenyoni; assembly: GCF_002288905.1. Lineage (NCBI taxonomy): Eukaryota > Metazoa > Chordata > Mammalia > Carnivora > Mustelidae > Enhydra > Enhydra lutris. Next base: position 78,334,589 of record NW_019154086.1, on the reverse strand, counting down.
TACATAACAGTGCTTAAATGTGGATTACTTCAACTTTTGCTACATTACATTGCTATTTGTAACATTTAAAATGTATGTGTTGAAAGTGATTTTTTTTGTGTATATTTGCATAAAGAATCCAGGGAAAATACACAAATATTAGAATTAGGAACATTTACACTTATTTTTTATGATTATTTCTAAATAAGTTCCAACACACAAAACAATAAAAATTGAGCTTCTGTAATTTACAATTTAGATGTTATGTCACATTTATCTTAACATACTGAAACTGTAATTGCAAATAATTGAACTTCCAATACACAAGTAAATGAAATTGCTGAACCAAAAGGAAATTAGCATTGATTGCACTTTGAGTAAACTGAACAGATTTGGTAGTTCTGATTTATTGAGGTAGGGACTAGTCCTAAGCCCATTAACACAAATATTTAATTAAAGTGTTGTAATTTTTAGTAACAAATGCAAGAAGAGGAAACAACCATAAAAAGACCCTTTTTATTTTGGTAATGAAAATCAATATGAAAATTGCAAGAATAGCACTCTCAAATTAATGCCAGGCAACTAAAGAAAATTAAACATAAAAATTAGATTTTGATAGACCATAATCAATGTTAGAGAAACTACATGGCTGTTATATTGATATATATTTAGCCTTCATACCTGGACTTAATACTTTGAGCAACAGTGCATAATTTCTTGGAAGAACTCTGTAAAATGGGGAAACCATTTGCTTACTTCCTTAAATAATTAACTCTGCATTTTTGTGTAACACTCACTGTGTTAACACAATGTAAAATTATATTATGCCCTTGGCTACCTAATATTTCCACCAAAAGAGAGTTCACTCATTTCAACAAAGATAATTTGCACAACTCTCCATATCACTATCTACACACAACAAAGTTTTGTTCAATTGTGTCTTATGGTCTCCCTTAATAAGTCATCCCACTAAAAAGATCATTAAGCAAACAAAAATAGCATCTGCTTTCATTCTTTAAGTCAATTCTATTTTATGACAAGTGTTTACAAGACAAATCTAGTTCAGATTAATTAATTTTATAGGTGATAAATGTATGCAGCCTGTTACTATATTTCTCATGATATAATTTTAATGAATTAATCACTCATTTAAACTTCATTGCTTCCAACCTGAATAAAACCGCTGAGGCTGTCACTGAGAGTAATTCTCATTGAATTTACAAGTGGCCAGTACAAGCCTTCTTAGCAGAACCTATTTTGAATTATCCAAATTGATGAAACCAAAGTGAAGCCAATAAAAGGAATTAAAGAAATTACCCATGTAGTATCCAAGCTAATTAAGACCGATCAGCTATGACTTTTGGCTAGAATTCCCCTTGTGTCTACATTTTACTTGAATTCAGATTATTAGTAACATTACTTCTAATGCTATTATCCTTACTCATTCCCATCTTCCTCTTCTTTTTCCTCAACATCTTCTTCCTCTTCCTGATGCTTTTGCTGCTCTTTATACTGGTGTTGTTGCTACTGGCAGTACTATAATTATTGCTACTGAATACCATAGCAAACAATTCATCCTCACATCTCTATCTGCATAGAGTGTATTGAGCTTTGGATTGATTACTACCTACTGACCAGCATTTATTATTTATTTATATTAAATGAAGCAATGCTCATTTTTTAGATCAGATCTTTGGCAAAATCTTATCATTGTATTGGAGAAATCTATTTATCTAGGTTCCTACCTATCCACTAATATTTAGTTCTTTAGGGTGCTTACATTAAATGTAAATAGTGTTAGCATCTCAACTAAAAAAAATTCTATTTATGGATTTTAATTTAAGGGTCAATTATATGTAATAGAGGAGGGGAAATATAATGGTCAATGGATCCAAAATCTGATGACTTTTTCACCCAAATTAAAAATAATACCTTATTGATTTCATGGAAATAATTACAGGTTTAAAATTTATATTATCACTTTATTGACAATAAGAATGACAATGACAAAATCAGTGGTTTTTTTGTTTGTTTTTTGCCTTTAAAATGGAAATATCTAGACAACTATCTCTTTTCCCACAGTAGCTAGGGCGATCTCTAAGAAAATAGATTAGGTCACTTCATTTCATTAAAAATTATATCACATTTCAATGGTATGTTTGTTTTCAAATTGGTCCCTGTATACTGAGAGGCAGGTCACTCCAGATTAGTAGGTGGCAGTTTTAAAAACCAAGGGAACTTACATATGAATTTTGTCTTGGATGGCTCCAAGACAAGTAGATCTCTGTACCCACCTAACAGAGTCTTAAAAATTTATGGCAGAGAAGTAAGAGACCCTGTTTCAACTGGTCCCCTAAAGTGAGCTAATTATCTACTAGAACACTCTGAACACCCAGGAAATCAGCCTAGGAAGTAAGATTATACACTTCTGGATCTCTACAGGGGTAGAAGACACCATTGGAGAGGTAAAGTGGAGTGGGAATGATCAGACTGATATTGGAGGATAAATAGAAGGTGGAGGGAGACACGAGAAGCAACCCATTGGAAAGTAATACCCCAGTACAAAAGTGCCCTGTGATTGTGGATCAGCATTAAATTGGAATCTAGTTAAAAGCACTCAAAAAAAGCAAAAGATCTTAAGGGGCAACTGGTGGAATCAGGTGATCACAGGCACGGGCCTAAGCCCACGGACCCAGGATGGCCACCGCCTGTGACCACCCATGCCAGAGAGAGTGCAGCAGCGGACCCTCCAGTTCCTGGTCCCAGAACCCCCAGGGTTGCACAGCTTTTTCACCACCGCTCCACTGGGGCACATTTCTGCCCCCCCATGATGTCAATAAAAACTCTTTCAATAATCACTCTCAACGTGAATGACCTAAATACTCCCATAAAACGGCACAAGGTTGCACACTGGAAAAAACTATAGGACCCGTCTATATGTTGTCTACAAGAGAGCCATTTTGAACCTAAGGATACATCTAGAATGAAAGCGAAGGGATGGAGAAGCATCTTTCATGCCAATGGGCCTCAAAAGAAACCTGGGATAGCAATTCTCATATCAGATAAATTAGATTTTAAACTAAAGACTGCAGTCAGAGATAAAGAAGGACACTACATCATTCTTAAAGGGTCTATCTACCAAGAAGATCTAACAATTATAAATATTTATGTCCTCAATACAGGAGCAGCCACCTACGTAAGACAACTGTTAATCAAGATAAAGAGTCATATTGATATAAATGCATTAATAATAGGGTGTCTTAATATGTCACTTTTAGTAATAGACAGAGCATCCAAGCAGAAAATCCATAAAGAAACAAGAGCATTGAATGACACATTGGACCAGATGGACTTCGTAGATATGTACAGAACATTTCACCCTAAAACAGCAGAATACTCATTCTTCTCAAGTGTACATGGAACTTTCTCCAGAAAAGACCACATACTGGGTCACAAATCAGGGCTCAACCCTGATACCAAAAGATTGACATTATTCCCTGCATATTCTCAGACCACAATGCTTTGAAACTGGAAGTCAACCACAAGAAGAAGTTTGGAAGGAATTCAAACACTTGGAAGCTAAAGGCCACCTTACTTAAGAATGTTTGGATCAACCGGGAAATCAAAGAAGAATTTAAACAATTCATGGAAACCAATGAGAATGAAGACACTTTGGTCCCAAACCTATGGAATACAGCAAAGGTGGTCCTAAGTGGGGAATACATAACCATCCAAGCCTCCCTCAAAAAAAATTGAAAAACCCAGAATATACCAGCTCTCTTTACACCTTAAAGAACTGGAGAATTAACAACAAATTAAGCCAACCCCACACAAAAGAAAGGAAATAATCAAGATAAGAGCAGAGATCAATGAGATAGAAACTAGACATATAGTAGAACACATCAACGGAACTAGAAGCTGGTTTTTTGAAAGAATCAACAAGATCAATAAACCATTGGCCAAACTAATTCACAAGAAAAGAGAGAGGACTCAAATTAATAAAATTATGAGTGAAAAGGGAGATATCACGACTAACACCAAGGAAATAGAAACAAGCATCAGAAATTATTATCAACAGTTATGTACCAATAAATTAAGCAACCAAGATGAAATGGATGCATTCCTGGAAACCTATAAACTTTCAAAACTGAATCAGGAAGAAATTGACAACCTGAGTAGACAAATATCTAGTAATGAGATTGAAGCAGTGATCAAAAAGCTCCCCAAAAACAAGAGCCCAGGACCTGATGGATTCCCTGGAGAATTCTACCAAATATGCAAAGAAGAAATAATACCTATTCTCCTAAAGCTGTTTCAAAAAATAGAAACAGAAGGAAAACTTCTAGACTCTTTCTGTGAAGCCAACATTACCCTGATCACCAAACTAGGCAAAGACTCCACCAAAAAGGAGAATTTCTGACCAATATCCCTGATGAATATGGATGCCAAGAATCTCAACAAGATCCTAGCTAACAGGATCCAACAGTACATTAAAAATATTACCCACCATGACCAGGTGGGATTTATCTATGGGATGCAAGGGTGGTTCAACATTCTCAAATCAATGAATGTTATAGATCAAATCAATGAGAAGAGAAAAGAACCACATGATCCTCTCAATTGATGCAGAAAAAGCATTTGACAAGATACAGCCTCTGTTCCTGATTAAAATGATTCAAAGTATATGGAAAGAGGGAACATACCTCAACTTCATAAAATCTATCTATGAAAAACCCACAGTGAATATCATCCTCAATGGGGAAAAGCTGACAGCCTTCCCTTTGAGATCAGGAACATGACAAGGATGCCCACTCTCACCACTCTTGTTCAACAAAGTACTAGAAGTCCTAGCAACAGCAATCAGACAACAAATTGGTATTCAAATTGGCAGTGAAGAAGTCAAACTCTCTCTCTTCACAGATGGCATGATAGTTTATATGGAAAACCCCAAAGACTCCACTGCCAAACTACTAGAACTCATACAGCAATTCAGTAATGTGGCAGGATACAAAATCAATGGACAGAATTAGTTGCTTTCTTATATACTAACAAGGAAAATATAGAAAGGGGAATTAGAAAATCAATTCCATTTACTATAGCACTAAGAACCATAAGATACTTGGAAATAAACCTAACTGAAGAGATAAAGGATTTGTACTTGAAGAACTACAGAACACTCATGAAAGATATTGAAGAAGACACAAAAAGATGGAAAAACGTTCCATGTTCTTGGACCAGAATAATAAACATTGTTAAAATGTCTATACTGCCTAGAGCCATCTATACTTTCAATGCCATTCCGATCACAATCAAAAGCACTGGCATTTTTCAAAGAGCTGGAACAAACAATCATAAAATTTGTATGGAACCAGAAGAGACCCTGAATTGCTAAGGAAATGTTGCAAAGCAAAACTGGGGGCATCATGTTGCCTTATTTAAAGCTTAACTACAAAGCTGTGGTCACCAAGACAGCAGGTACTGGCACAAAAATGGACACATAGACCAGTGGAACAGAGAGCCCAGATATTCACCCTCAACTCTATGGTCAAATAATCTTTGACAAAGCAGGAAAAAATATACAGTGGAAAAAAAGACAGTCTCTTCAACAAATGGTGCTGGGAAAATTGAACAGCTATGTGTAGAAGACTGAAACTCGACCATTCACTTACACCATACACAAAGATAAACTCAAAATGGATGAAAGACCTCAATGTGAGGCAGGAATCTATCGAAATCCTAGAGGAGAACATAGGTAGTAACCTCTTTGACATCTGCCACAGCAACTTCTTTAAAGATATATCTCCAAAGGCAAAGGAAACAAAAGCAAAAATGAACTTTGGGACTTCATCAAGATCAAAAGCTTCTGCATAGCAAAGGAAACAGTCAACAAAATACAAAGGCAACCCATGAAATAGGAGAAGATATTCGCAAATGACAATGGGCTGATATCCAAGATCTATAAGGAACTCCCCAAATTCAACAAACACAAAACAGATAATCACGTCGCAAAATGGGCAGAAGACATGAGCAGACACTTCTCCAAAGAAGACGTACAAATGGCTAACAGACACATGAAAAAACATTCATCATCATTAGCCATCAGGGAGATTCAAATCAAAACCACATTGAGATAACACCAGGAGACCCCTTTTACACTGTTGGTGGGAATGCAAGTTGGTGCAGCCACTTTGGAAAAGAGCGTGGAGATTCCTTAAGAAATTAAAAATAGAGCTACCCTATGACCCTGCAATTGCACTACTGGGTATTTACTCCAAAGACATAGAAGTAGTGAAAAGAAGGGCCATCTGTACCCCAATGTTCATAGCAGCAATGGCCACAGTTGCCAAACTGTGGAAAGAACCAAGATGTCCTTCAATGGACAAATGGATAAAGAAGATATGGTCCATATATACAATGGAGTATTATGCTTCCCTCAGATTGGATGAACACCCAACTTTTGTATCAACATGATTGGGACTGGAGGAGATTATGCTGAGTAAAATAAGCCAAACAGAGAGAGTCAATTATCATATGGTTTCACTTACTTGTGGAGCATAAGGAATAACATGGAAGACATTGGGAAATGGAGAGAAGTGAGTGGGGGAAATTGGAAGGGGAGACAAGCCATGAGAGACTGTGGACTCTGAGAAACAAGCTGAGGCTTTTGGAAAGGAAGGGGGTGGGGTGTTGGGTGATTCTGGTGATGCATAGTATGGAGGGCACATATCGCATGGAGCATTGGGTGTGATGCATAAACAATGAATTTTGGAACACTGATTAAAATAAAATAAAATTAAAATTAAAAAAAAAGTTATACAGAGGCCTTAACTAGTTTCAGTCATATATACTATCCAGATGGTTTTAACAACACTTTGTTCTTTCAAGGTTTTTATCTTAGAAATGGCTCTCATTGAGAGAATAATGGGCAAAATGTATATTACAAGGAAAGGGAAGAAGCGAGGAGCCTCTGATTGCACAAGTGTTGTTCAGTGTCATCTGATGGTTATCTTCTTTAATGACTTCCTCCACTATCGTAAGAGAATTCAGACTCTTTATTATGACTTCAAAAAAATTGTGCAAGTTTTGGCTGAAGCCTCTCAAATGTTATCTAATCCTACCTAAGGAAATGTTGAAAAACAAAAATAAAGCTGGGGGCATCACGTTACCTGATTTCAAGCTTTACTACAAAGCTGTGATCACCAAGACAGCATGGTACTGGCATAAAAACAGACACATAGACAAGTGGAACAGAGTAGAGAGCCCAGATATGGACCCTCAACTCTATGGTCAAATAATCTTCGACAAAACAGGAAAAAATATACAGTGGAAAAAAGACAGTCTCTTCAATAAATGGTGCTGGGAAAACTGGGCAGCTATATGTAGAAGAATGAAACTCGACCATTCTCTTACCCTGTACACAAAGATAAACTCAAAATGGATAAAAGACCTCAACGTGAGATAGGAATCCAACAGAAATCTAGAGGAGAACATAGGTGGTAACCTCTCTGACATCTGCCACAGCAACTTCTTTCAAGATATGTCTCCAAAGGCAAAGGAAACAGAAGCAAAAATGAATTTTGGGGACTTCATCAAGATCAAAAGCTTCTGCACAGCAAAGGAAACAGTCAACAAAACAAAGAGACAACCCACAGAATGGGAGAAGATATTTGCAAATGACAGTACATTCAAAAGGTTGATATCCAGGATCTATAAAGAACTCCTCAAACTCAACACACACAAAACAGATAATCTATCAAAAAATGGGCAGAAGATATGAACAGAAACTTCTCCAATGAAGACATACAAATGGCTATCAGACACATG